>NW_025205794.1:0-10915 GCF_004010195.1 Chiloscyllium plagiosum | reverse complement strand
AAAATGTGTTGCAGGAAAAGCACAGCAGGTCAGACAGCATCCAAATCACAGGAGAATCGACGTTTCAAGCATAAGCCCTTCTTCAGGAATGAGGAAAGTGTGTCCAGCAGGCTAAGATAAAAGGTAGGGAGGAGGGACTTGGTGGAGGGATGTTGGAAATGCGTTGGAGGGTTCCCAGGCGGAAGATGAGGCGCTCTTCCTCCAACTATCGTGTTGCCATGGTCTGGCGATGGAGGAGTCCAAGGACCTGTATGTCATTGGTGTAGTGGGAGGGGGAGTTGAAGTGTTGAGCCACGGGGTGGTTGGGTTGGTTGGTCCGGGTGTCCCAGACGTATTCTCTGAAACGTTCTGCAAGTAGGCGGCCTGTCTCCGCCCCCACCCCACTCTGGCCTGTCATCCTCACTTTGACCTCCCTCCACCTATCGCATTTCCAACGCCCCTCCCCCAAGTCCCTCCTCCCTACCTTTTATCTTAGCCTGCTGGACACACTTTCCTCATTCCTGAAGAAGGGCTTATGCCCGAAACATCGATTCTCCTGTTCCTTGTATGCTGCCTGGCCTGCTGCGCTTTCACAGCAACACATTTTCAGCTAAATTCCATTATTAGCCGAGCGATTCCCTAAACGGTCTGAACTGGGCTGTAATGTTCTTTGTTCTAGAGCTTAACACCTTGTATTAGCCGATCAGTTCCGAAAAGGGTCTGCACTGCTCTGTCATAGTTTATGGTGTATTAGTCTACATCCGCGATTAGTTGAATGGTTCCATAAAGGTCCAGTCCTGCACTGCACCATTCCATTTTGTATGAGTCTAGCTTCCTTTATTATCCCAGTGGTTACATAAAGGGCGTGTACTGCGCTGTAATGTCCTATGTTGTAATAGTCCTACTTCCTTTCTTAGCCAAGTGCTTCCAAAAAGGGCCTGTACTGCGCTGTCATATTTTATGTTGTATAGTCTAAGCTTCTTTATCAGCCAAACGATTCCATAAAGGGCTTGTAGTGCGCTGTAATATATTTTGATGAATTAGTCCAACTTGCTTTATTAACCGAACAGTTTCAGAAAGGGCATGTATTGTGTTGCAATGTTCTATGTTGTTTTAGTTTAACACCTTTTAAACAGTCTGTGCTGAGGTTTTATGTTCTCTGAGTCTAACTTCCTTTACTTGCCTTTCTGTTCCATTAATCGTCTGTGCTGCGCTGTCATGTTCTATGTTGTATTAATCTAACATCCTTTCTTTCCGGTGCGGGCCTGCACTGCGTTGTAATGTTCTATGGTGTATTCGTCTAACATCCGTTATGAGCCAAGCGGTTCCATAAAGGGCCTGTACTGCGCTGTAATGTTCTATGTTGTATTAGTCTAACATCGATTTTTTCATAAGAGAGTTGCCATAAAGGATCTATAACTGCGCTGTAATGTCCTATATTCTATGAAGTAACTTTATGGAACTGAGCGGTTCCATGAACAGCCTGTAGTGTGCTGTGATATTCTATGTTGTATTAATCTAAATTACTTTATTCGCTGAATGGTTTCAAAAACGCTGTAATGTACTACTCTGCAATGTTCTATGTTCTATGTTCGACGAGTCTAACACCCTGTAGTAGCTGAGCGATTCCTAAAATGGCCTGTCATACGTTGTCATGTTCTTTGTTGCATTAGTCCAACTTGCTTTATTAGCTGGACAGTTACATAACGTGCCTGTACTGAGCTGTAACGTTCTGTGTTCTATGAGTCTTATGTCCGTGATTAGCCGAATGGTTCCATAAAGGGCCAGTACGGTGCTGTAATGTTCCATGTTATATGAGTCTAATTGCCTTTATGAGCCGATCGGTTCCTTAAGGTGTCTGTACTGCGCTGTAATATTCTATGTTCCATGTGTCTAACTTCCTTTATTAGCTGAGCATTTCCACAAAGGGCCTGTACTGCGCTTCCAAGTGCTATATTGTATTTATCTACTTTCCTTTATTAGCCGAGCATTTCCATACGGGCCTGTAGTGCACTGTGATGTTATATCTTGCATTAGTCCAACTTCCTTTATTATCTGAGTTTTTCCATAGAGTGCCTGTACTGCGCTGTGATGTTCTTTGTTGTATTAGTCTAATTTCCTTTATTAGCTGAGCGTTTCCATTAAGGGTCTGTACAGCGCTGCCAAGTGCTATGTTGTATTAATCTAACTTCCTTTATTAGCCGAGCGTTTCCATATGGGCCTGTAGTGCGCCGTGAAGTTATATCTTGTATTAGTCCAACTTCCTTTATCATTGAAGCTTTTCCATAAAGTGCCCGTACTGCGCTGTGATGTTCTCTGTTGTATCAGTCTAACTTACTTTATTAGCCAGAAGGTTCCATAAAGGGCCTGTACTGCAGTGTAATATTCCATGTCCTGTGAGTTTAACTTCCTTTATTAGCCAAGCATTTCCTTAAAGGACCTGTATTGCACTGTAGTGTTTTATATTGTCTGAGTCTAACATCCTGCATTATCCGAGTGGTTCCATAAAGGGCATGCATTGTGCTGTAATGTTCTATGTTGTTTTAGTTTAACGTCTTCTATTAGATGAGCAGCTGCATAAACGACCTGTTCTGTGCTTTTATGTTCTCTGAGTCTACCTACCTTTATTAGCCGCGCATATCAATATGGGGCTTGTACTGCGCTGTCATGATCTATATTGTATTAGTCTAACATCCATTATTAGCCAAGCGGTTCCAAAAAGGGCCTTTACTGTTCTGTAATATTCCATGTCCTGTGAGTCTAACTTCCTTTATTACCGGAGCAATTTCTTAAAGGGTCTGTACTGCACTGTAATGTTCTTTGTTGTATTAGTCCAACTTGCTTTATTAGCCATGCGGTTCCTTAAAGGGGCTGTACTGCGCTGTAATGTTCCATGTTCTATGAGTACAACTTCCTTTATTATCTGAGTGGTTCCATAAAGGGCTCGTACTGTGCTGTAATGCTCTATTGTGTATGGGTCTAACGTCCTTTATTAGCCGAGCAGTTCAGTAAAGGGCTTGTACTGCGCTATCATATTCTATGTTAGAACATAGAAGAATACAGCGCAGTACAGGCCCTTGGGCCCTCGATGTTGCGCCGATCCAAGCCCACCTAAACTACACTAACCCACTATCCTCCATATACCTATCCAATGCCCTCTTAAATGCCCATAAAGAGGGAGAGTCCACCACTGTTACTGGCAGTACCCTTTCCATTACTTTGCCTACCACAGAAGTAAGACTAACAGGTCTGTAATTCCCGGGGTTATCCCTATTCCCTTTTTTGAACAGGGGCACAACATTCGCTACTCTCCAGTCCCCTGGTACCACTCCCGTTGCCAGTGAAGACGAGAAGATCATTGCCAACGGTACTGCAATTTCCTCTCTTGCTTCCCACATAATCCTAGGATATATCCCGTCAGGCCCGGGGGACTTGTCTATCCTCAAGTTGTTCAAAATGTCCAACACATCTTCCTTCCTAACAGGTATCTCTTCTAGCTTACCAGTCCATTTCACACTCTCCTCTTCTACAATATGGTCCCTCTCGTTCGTAAATACTGAAGAGAAGTACTTCCGACTCAATATACAGTCTCCCACTACTGTCCTTGATCGGCCCTACCCTCGTTCTCGTCATTCTCAGGTTTCTCACATACGCATAAAATGCCTTGGGGTTATCCTTGATCCTATCCGCCAACGATTTTTCATGCCCTCTCTTAGCTCTCCTAATCCCTTTCTTCAGGTCCTTTCTGGCTATCCTGTATCCCTCCACTGCTCTGTCTGAATCCTGTTTCCTCAACCTTATGTTAGCCTCCTTCTTCCTCTTTACCAGACATTCAACCTCTCTCGTCAACCAAGGCTCCCTCACATGACCATTTCTTTCCTGCCTGATAGGTACATGCATATCATGGACACGTCGTATCTGCTCTTTGAAGAAGTTCCACATTTCCACCACATCCTTCCCTGACAGCCTATGCTCCCCACGTATGCTCCTCAAATCCTGCCTTACAGCATTGTAATTTCCCTTCCCCCAATTATAAAATCTACCTTGTTGTGCGCACCTATCTCTCTCCATAACCAAGGTGAAAGTCACAGAATTGTGGTCACCATCACCAAAATGTTCACCCACTTGTCCCGGTTCATTACCGAGTACCAAATCCAATATGGCCTCCCCTCTGGTCGGACAATCTGCATACTGTGTTAGAAAAGCTTCCTGGACACACTGCGCAAACACCGCCCCATCCAATCTTCTTGATCTAAAGAGCTTCCAATCAATATTTGGGAAGTTGAAGTCGCCCATGACTACTACCTTGTGGCTTCTGCACCTTTCCAAAATCTGTTTCCCCATCTGTTTCTCCACATCTCTGCTGCTATTGGGGGGCCTATAGTAAACACCCAACAAGGTGACTGCACCTTTCCTATTTCTGACTTCAGCCCATACTAACTCTAAAGGCAGATCCCTCTCGAACTGCCTTTCTGCAGCCGTTATACCATTTCTAATTAGCAACGCCACACCCCCTCCTTTTTTACCACCCTCCCTAATCTTACTGAAACATCTGTAACCAGGAACCTCCAACAACCATTCCTGTCCCTCTTCTATCCACGTTTCCGTGATGGCCACAACATCGTAGTCCCAGGTACTGATCCATGCCTTAAGTTCACCCAACTTATTTCTGATACTCCTTGCGGTGAAGTATACGCAAAACATGATGACAAATTAGTCCATAACCTAGGAGGACAAATCAAGCAGAATGGATAAAGGGTGGCCTGCAGATGTTTTGTGTCTGAATTTTTAAAGGCCATTTTATAATATTCCCGAAATAATGTTACAGTCCGTTCTCACAGCACATGGTGACAGCATGAAGGTACTAGTGTAGAGTGAGAATTGAGTCACGATGAGAAACAGATTGAGGGAAAATGGTCATTTGCAGGTCACTAAACTGTAACGAGAGATCAGTGCTGTTACATTCATAATCACAAACTGTAGTCACACTAATATAGAGTCAAGAAAGAAAGTAATGAGTCGAACAGTAAGAGTCTGCATCAGGAAGATATAGTTAAGCAGAGTTAGCAAAAAAAACAGCTGATGGAGTATAATGCTGTGCATTTTCAATCTCATATTCAGCATAGACAAGCAAAATATTCATTAACTGAAGAAGACTGGGCGAAAGTTGAGATGCAGTGCAGTCAGGGTGACCTATATAAATAGAAAATTGTTATCAGACAAGTACATCAAACAGTTGGAAAGAGAAAGAAAAGCTTTCATTTCGGAAACAGACCTTCAGTATTGACCAACTGTAGTCACGAAATTATTTATACCAGCACTGAATGAACTGTTCCAACATACAATCAGCTCAAAGATTTTCCAGTGCTTCAGCTGACACAATACTACAAAACAGCCACTAGATGGCCTACTTGCACTTTTCATTGATTCGGTTGGGGGTGTCTTCAAAACTATATATTAAAAGGTCTATTGTATTAGGTTTGTGCACATAATGTGTAGTTAAATTGCTGATTTAACGACATTCTATAAATGAAACGTTTACGTTTTATGCAGAACACTTAATATACAATAAGGTTCGCTTTCTTATGGGACAAAACTTAATCTCTTTATTTCCAAGAACGGGTCAGACAGTCGCACATAATCATTATCATATTGTTCATTTCAAATTTTCTGAGTAAGTTTGTTTCGCCACCTACTGCCTTTATGGTTTGAATTCATGTAATGCTGGACATCGTAGTGAGTCAACGGAAACTTAACAAACAGCGAAATTCACAACTCAGCTTGGAAGAGCCTGTTTGGGAGAAGTCCCAGCATAGAAACAGATAAGTGAATAGTTTTAAGTGTAACCTTGCTGTAAATCTAAAAGAGTGAGTACAGTGGGTTCTTGAGTATGTGTTTTATTGAGATCTGACTCTTGATTGAAACTTAAAAATTTAAGCCATAGGTATGAAGTTAGCGTGGAGCAGTGTTTTGTAGGGCAATAAGACGGTGTTATTTTCTGGGTCTGTAGATGTGGGAGTTTCAAGAGATTATATGTGTTACTGAGCAATAAATCGGCAATAAATATCTTTGGTTATGAATCCTATCAGATCGAATAGATCGGATGGAGCGACAGTTAAACACAATGCGGCATTTACAAGAGCAAGGATGCGTGATGGATGAGAGTAACAGGAAGGGAAAAAGACCACAGTTACAGTCAGATAGATGTGTTAACTCCAGGAAAGGTAGGAGAGGTAGGCAGGTAGTGCAGGAGTCTTCTGTGAATCTCCCCATCTCAAGCAACAATGAAAAACGGAGGCAGGGATGGATTCTTCGGGGAACATAGCACGACCCAGTTTCTGGTATTGAGACTGGCTCTGATGGAATGAGTTGTACGTCGGTGTCCCTAACACAAGAGGTCGATTGTGTTAGGGGAGTCTCGAGGAAGAGTTACAGACAGATGTTTCTGTGGTCAGCAGCAGAATATCAGAATGGCGTGTTGCCTCCCTGGTTCCAGAGTCAAGGATGTCTCAGAGAGGGTGGAGAATGTTCTGATGGAGGAGAGGGACCAGCAGAGGGTCATTTTACACATTGGAACCAATTTCATAGGATGGTAAAATGATGAGATTCTGAAAGAG
The DNA here is from genome assembly GCF_004010195.1 of Chiloscyllium plagiosum. Classification (NCBI taxonomy): domain Eukaryota; kingdom Metazoa; phylum Chordata; class Chondrichthyes; order Orectolobiformes; family Hemiscylliidae; genus Chiloscyllium; species Chiloscyllium plagiosum. Next base: position 4,319 of record NW_025205794.1, on the reverse strand, counting down.
GAATATCAAAAGTTAGCCAGGAATTTAAAAAGTTGGTCCTCAAGTGTGGTAATATCTGGAATACTACCAGTGCTACAAGGTAATGATGATATGAAATGAGGATAGAGCAGATGAATGTGTGGCTGAGGAGCCGGTGTATGGGTGAAGGATTCATATTTTTAGGTTATTGGGATGTCACCTCGGAAAAGTGACCTTGACAAGAAGAATGGATTGCAACTGAATTGGAAGGGGACTCATATACTGACAGGGAAATTTCCCAGAGATGCTTGGGAGGATTTAACGTTATAAGGTTGGTGGGAGTGCGATCAGGGAGATAGTGAGGAAAGTGATCAATCTGAGACTGGTACAGTTGCGAAAAGAAGCTAATCATGCAGTCAGGCCAGGTAGTGACAAAGGTACGACTGATAAGGTACGACTGATAAATTAAACAGCATTTATTTCAACGCAAGAGACCGAACAGGGAAGTCAGATGAACCCAGGGCATGGTTAGGAACATGGGACTGGGATATCATAGCAATTACACAAACATGGCTCAGGGATGGACAGGACTGGCAGCTTAACATGCGAGGATACAAAGGCTACAGGAAGGACAGAAAGGGAGGCAAGAGAGGTGCGGGAATGGAGTGTTTGATAAGGGTTAATAAAACAGCTGTACTGAGGGAGGATATTCCCAGGAATACATACAGAGATGTTGCTTGCGTGGAACTGAGAAATAAGAAAGCGATGATCACCCTACTGGAATTGTATTGTACCTCCGCCACCCCGCCCCACCCCCCGCCAATAATCGGAGGGAAATTGAGAAACCAGTTTGTAACGAGATTTCAGTTTTCTGTAAGAATAATAGGTTGGTTATGGTAAAGGGTTTTAACTTTCCAAGCATCTCCTGGGACTGCCATAGCGTAAAGAGAGAAGATGAAGGAGATAAATTTGTTAAATATGTACACGAAATTTTTCTGTTGCCGTATGTTGTCGTACCTACTAGAGAAGGTGCAAAACTTGACCTACGCTTGGGAAATACGGCAGGACAGGTGACTGAGGTGCCAGTGGGGGAGCACTATGGGACCAGCGACCATAATTCTATTTGTTGTAAAATAGTGATGCAGAAGGATAGACCGTGTCTAAAACTTGATTTTTTAAACTGGCGGATGGCCAATTTTATTGATATTTTGCAAGAAATTTGTAAGGCTGATTGGGAGCAGATGTTCACAGGTTAAGGGATTGCTAAAAAATGAGAAGTCTTTAGAAATGAGATAATGAGAATCCAGAGAAAGTATATTCCTGTTAGGGTGAAAGGAAAGGCTGGTAGTGTAGGGAATGCTGGATGACTCGAGAAAAAGAAGGAAGCGTATGTCAGGCATATACGGGATAGATTGAGTGAATGCTTACAGCATAAAAGCAGGAGGAATGTACTTAAAGGGAAATCAGGAGAGCAAAAAGGCGTCATGAAATAACTTTGGCACACAGAGTGAAGGAGCATCCAAAGGGTTTTCACAAATACATTAATGACAAAAGGTTAACAAGGGAGAGAATAGGGACCCTCAAATATCAGCAAGGCAGCCTTTCTGTATAGGAGCAGAAGATGGGGAGATACTAACTGAGCATTTAGCATCAGTGTTTACTGTGGAGAAGGACATGGAGGATATAGAATGTTGGGAAATAGATGGTGACATCTTAAAAAAAACTGTCCATATTATAGGAGGAAGTGTTGGACGTCTTAGAACAGATAAAAGTGGTTAAATCCATTGGACCTGATCATGTGTACCCCAGAACCCTGTGGAAAGCGAGAGAAGTGAATGATGTGCTTCTTGCTGGGATATTTATATCATCAATACTCACGGATTAGGTGCTGGAAGACTGGAGTTGGCTAACATGGTGCCACTATTTTAGGAAAGTGGTAAGGACAAGCCAGGGAATTGCAGATCTGTACGCCTGAATTCTGCGGTTGGAGGGAATCCTGAGCAATGGGATGCACATGCATTTGGAAAGGCAAGGACTGATTGGAGATTGTCAACATGCCTTTGTGGGTGGGAAATCATGTCTCATAATTTGATTTAGAACACAGAACATAGAACAATTCAGCACAGAACAGGCCCTTCGGCCCACGATGTTGTGCCGAACATTTGTCCAAGCTTAAGCACCTATCCATGTACCTATCCAATTGCCGCTTAAAGATCACCAATGATTCTGACTCTGCCACTCCCACAGGCAGCGCATTCCATGCTCCCAGCACTCTCTGGGTAAAGAACCTACCCCTGACATCCCTCCATAACATCCACCCTTCACCTTAAATTTATGTCCCCTTGTAACAGTTTGTTGTTCCCGGGGGAAAAATCTTTGACTGTCCAGTCTATCTATTCCTCTGATCATCTTTTAAACCTCTATCAAGTCACCCCTCATCCTTCGCTGATCCAATGAGAAAAGACCGGGCACTCTCAACCTATCCTCGTACGACCTATTCTCCATTCCAGGCAACATCCTGGTAAATACACTCTGCACCCTCTCCAAAGCTTCCACATCTTTCCTAAAATGAGGCGACCAGAACTGCACACAGTACTCCAAATGTGGCCTACCATTAATCCTGTATTCCGCATTCTTATTTGTTCTTCCAAAATGGACAACCTCACACTTGGCAGGGTTGAACTCCATCTGCCACTCCTCAGCCCAGCTCTGCATCATATCTAAGTCCCTCTGCAGCCGACAACAGCCCTCCTCACTGTCCACAACTCCACCTATCTTCGTATCATCTGCAAATTTACTGACCCACCCTTCGGCTCCCTCATCTAAGTCATTAATAAGACTCCCTCTTCCAAGTCATTAATAAAAATTACAAACAGCAGAGGACCCAGAACTGATCCCTGCGGAACTCCACTTGTAACTGGGCTCCAGGCTGAATATTTACCATCTACCACCACTCTCTGACTTCGACCGGTAACCCGGTTCTCTATCCAACTGGCCAAATATACCACTATCCCATGCCTCATGATTTTTTGCATAAGCCTACCATGGGGAACCTTATCAAATGCCTTCAAAAGACAGAGCATGTATTAGTCCAGACTCCTCATCAGCCGAGCGGTTCCAGAAAGAGTGTGTCCTGCGCTGTAATTCTATAACTTGTATGAGTCTAACTTCCTTTATTAGCCAAGCGATTCCATAAAATGCCTGTACTGCGTTGTAATGTTCTATGGTGTATTCGTCTAACATCCGTTATGAGCCAAGCAGTTCCATAAAGGGCCTGTACTGCGCTGTAATGTTCTATGTTGTATTAGTCTAACATCGTTTTTTTTTATCAGAGAGTTGCCATAAAGGGCCTATAACTGCGCTGAAATGTCCTATATTCTATGATTGTAACATTATGGAACTGAGCGGTTCCATGAACAGCCTGTAGTGTGCTGTGATATTCTATGTTGTATTAATCTAAATTCCTTTATTCGCTGAACGGTTTCAAAAACGGTCTGTACTACGCTGTAATGTTCTATGTTCGACGAGTTTAACACCCTGTATTAGCTGAGCGATTCCTAAAATGGCCTGTACTGCGCTGTCATGTTCTTTGTTGCATTAGTCCAACTTGCTTTATTGGCTGGACAGTTCCATAACGTGCCTGTACTGAGCTGTAACATTCTGTGTTCTATGAGTCTAATGTCCGTGATTAGCCGAATGGTTCCATAAAGGGCCAGTACGGTGCTGTAATGTTCCATGTCATATTAGTCTAACTGCCTTTATTAGCCGATCGGTTCCATAAGGTCTCTGTACTGTGCTGTAATGTTCTCTGTTCCATGAGTCTAACTTCCTTTATTAGCTGAGCATTTCCATAAAGGGCCTGTACTGCGCTTCCAAGTGCTATGTTGTATTAATCTAATTTCCTTTATTCGCCGAGCATTTCCATACGGGCCTATAGTGCACTGTGATGTTATATCTTGTATTAGTCCAACTTTCTTTATTATCTGAGTTTTTTCATCAAGTGCCTGTACTGTGCTGTGATGTTCTTTGTTGTATTCGTCAAACTTTCTTTATTAGCTGAGCATTTACATAAAGGGTCTGTACTGCGCTGCCAAGTGCTATGTCGTATTAATTTAACTTCCTTTATTAGCCGAACGTTTCCATATGGACGTGTAGTGCGCCGTGAAGTTATATCTTGTATTAGTCCAACTTGCTTTATTAGCCGAACAGATCCATACAGAGCATATTGTGTCCTGTCATGTTCTATGTTGTTTAAGTTTAACGTCTTTTATTAGACGAGCTTCTCCACAAACGGCCCTGTGCTGAGCTTTTATGTTCTCTGAGTCTATCATCTTTTATTAGCCGAGTGGTTCCATTAAGAG
>NW_025205793.1:0-10915 GCF_004010195.1 Chiloscyllium plagiosum | reverse complement strand
TCGGAGACAGTTCTGGACAACAACGACAATCCTCTCGTTTTTGTTGGATATTTAAAGACTAAAATATGAGACTATTTCATTGGAGTCTTATGTTACCGACTTTAAACTTACAAAATGGGTATGCTGTGGGTCGTAAAATGTTATAGCAGATGTGTTATCGTGAATTCAAAGGAAGTAGTGTAGATAAAATTTGACTTAGTCCAGTGTATATATGTGTGCAGAATTAATATGAGTGGTATAACTGAGATTAATACTTTTATATCTCATAAACATCGGATTAAAAAGTAGAGGAAAAAGAAATGAAGCCAAAGTTTCATTCTGATGGTTCATTTTTTTTCCTGAAGGGGGGATATCTTATGAAGCTGAAAGCATGTCTGGTCACTTTAAGACAGAACGGGTTTTTTTTTCTGAAGGAACGTGCAGCCACAGATGCCAGATAAAGGTCAGAATGTTCCAAATGTAACAATTAACTGGGAAATGAATACCGGAGTTTTGTTTGCTGTTTTGACAGCAATTCAAATGCAATCAAGAAGTTTAAATAACGCTCAGGATACCAGAAGCCAACGGAATTTGAATATTATTGTTTGGTCACCTGGAAGCAATGAAATTATATAATAGGAAGTATATAAACCCAGCATTTTGAACACAAGAGGAAGAGCCACTACCATCCATCAGCAGAGTAACTGCTGTAGAGCAGGAGTGTTAACTGGCCATCTCAAACACTCTCTATGAAACATATATGTTCATGTCAAACCTACTTGCAGTAAATAAAACATGACCCAGGGAGATCAGCAGCTGGAAGAGTGAACACAGCGGGGCAGACAGAGACTGTGCGGTCATGAGATTGTAATGTTTAATATGTGGGTTGTGGAACAGCACCATTTTCCCAGTGCCCTTCTTAATTTTTGTTTAAGTTGTGGAATATAGGATATCTGTGTCTCTCATATTTTAACAGATTACAAGGTGAGGCGAGCTTTTCTGGGTGTTTGATTTTAATTAACAGAGGGGTGTGACTCCACCTTGTAAATATCCATCTACGCTAAACCGCTTTCCCTGCAGTTGACCCATATCCTTCCAGTCATTTCCTATCCACATAATTATCTAAATGCTTTTGAAATGGCGTTAATGTACCCCCCTCAACCGCATCTGCTGGCAGCTCATCCATGTACCATCCTCTGTGTAAAGAAATGACCCCTCAGGTTCCCTTTTATTCCTTCCCATCTGACCTTAAACTGATTCCCACAAGTCCGCAATTCTCTACACCTTGGAAAAAGATTCAGAGCATTAACCCTATCCATACCTCTCATGATCTTATACAGCTCTATAAGGTCCCCGCAGAGTCCCCTACACTCTAAAGAAAAGGTCCTAGCTTATCTAACCTCTCCCTATAACTCAGAACATTGGGTCCTGGCAACGTCCTTGTAAATTTCTTCTGCACTCTTTATAATTTAATAACATCCTCCCTATAACAAAGGTGATAAAACTGAACACAATTCTCCAAGTGCGGACTGACCAAAGACCTGTGTAACTGCAACATAAATTCTCAACATCTATACTAATTGTCCTGATTGATGAAGGCCTGTGTGCCAAAAATCTTTTTCACTGCCGTGTCCACCTATGGTTCCACTCTCAGAACCGTGCACCTGAACGCCAAGGTCTTTTTTTGCCCACCATACCCCTTAAGGCCCTCACATTTACCATGAAACTCCTCCCTTGATTTGCGTTTCCAAAATGGAAGACCACACACATCTACATTCCATTCCATTTGCCATTTCTCGACCCACTTGCCCACCTGATTATGGTCCTGCTGGAATTTCGGATAAACGTCCTCATTGATCACGCTACCACATATTTTAGTGTAATCTGCAAACTGACAAATCATGCCTTGTACATTCTCGACCAAATCACAGGTAACAAACAGGTATGGACCCAGCCTCTGGTCTGACAAGCATCCTTCCACAAAACCCTCGGCTTCCTACCATCGAACGCCTTACTGAAATCCATAGAGACTACGTCTATCGTTCTGTCCTCATCAACCTTCTTGGTCACTTCATCAAAGAACTCTAACAAATTTGGGAAGCATGATCTCCCACTCATAAGTCTATGCTGACTGCTGCGAATCAAACCCTGCGTAAGTAATGGGTGCAGTCAACGGCATGCTGTCCTTCATTGTAAGATGATTCATGTACATATGTAAAGCCATCTTCCTGCTGCTGTGGAGCCTTGTTGAGAGAGCATTAGCGGCACTCTGTACAGATTTGATCTCCTTTGTAAGGAATTATCTCCTTACCACGGGCACGGATGATGGTAACATGATGATAAAGTAAAGAAGCTGAGTGTTTAATCTGTAGTGCTGTCAGAGATGAAGAAATGGTGATGCAGAAACACGGGGAGTGGCAGCTATCACTGATTTCCAAAAGAGACATTGATAGGGTGAGAAATTCCATTCTTTAACCAGGATTAATTGGTTTAATTTATTGTCACGTGTACCTCAGTACAGGGAAACACATTATTTATGAGCCGTGGAGGCAGATCATAGCAAGCATGGCCAGACAGATCATAGGGTGGAAATAAGGTTGATCAAAGTAAGGCATACAGGTTACACAGCATAAGACAATCACTTAAAAAGACCAACATGAATACGATCAGCATTATTTGAACTTAGAGAGTCCATTCATCTGTCTAACGTGGCTCTCCTAATAGTCTATATGCCTTAATTAACTCTCCCCACGTTATTGGGCAGTCGGTGTGTGAACTCGTACTGAACGCCATGTTGTTCGCAATCCCCAACAATAGCCACAATACCTTCCATCTGAAACAGGTAGCAGTTACCACTCACTTCCGTCCTACATAGAAACACCAGGCTGTTTTCTCGGAGATGGAAGGTGCCTTCTTGAGACATCACACATGACATATGCCTTCTCTGCTCACCACTAGAAAACCACGTTAAAGTCCCACATGTGTATCATGAGCAACTGAGCCAGGAGGAACAACGTGGAGCAGTCTGTCTGTGCAGCCTCTGCTCCACTTGTTCATCATGTTAGAGCATCGAGTAGGAGACAGTGAGAACTGACGATGTGGGAGATCAGAGTACAGAGTGATTTGCTGAAAAAGCACAGCAGGTCAAGTAGCATCCGAGAAGCATGAAAATCGACGTTTCGGGCATCAGCCATTCATCAGGAATTAACATCAATTACCTCATTCTGCCTCCGTGTAAGTGCTTTGAGGAGGGAATGACCTCATACTGTTCCTGCCAAAGTGGGTCAAGGGACTCAATAGCCTCCTCTTGTTCCTGTGTAAGTGACTTAAGGGGCTGAAAGGCCTCATCATGATCCTGTGTAAGTGACTCAAGGGGCGGAATGGCATCCTCTTGTTCCAGTATAAGTGACTCAAGGGGCTGAATGGCTTTTTAATCGTCCGATTGGACAGGGCAAGGTCCTGATAGGGTTACCCCTGGTTCCTGTTTAACAGCACGGTGTGCTGACAAGTGTGACAATGCTGCAGTTTTAAGCGGGTATTCTGTCCTGGTTACTTTTAAGAGAGAGATTAAACGACCGTTACTAAGCTGACTAGTTAAGACCGCTTGAGTAAACAGCGAAGGAAGCCTTGGGTTTATTTAATGCAGTCTGAATGGGTGTTGCCAGCTCTCACAGATTAGTACCTCTGGGTTTTGGTTTCTCAGCAACATCAGACATTATTGGCGTCTCAGTGGAAAATCCTGGCTGCTACTCTCTCTGAATTTCTCTTGATGGTGTTCTTAATTCCTGGATTGGAGAAATGTATGTGACATTCTGTGCCTGGATATTCATTTTTGCCAGGGGCTGTGTTTATGGGAGTTTCCTATATTGGAACAGTTCATCAGTAATAGTGCCTACATCTATTATTCTGTTAACTTGGCCAATAGAATTAAGATATTCTAAATTCCATTTTCTTTGGTTTCATTTTATCTTTCGTGTTTAAGGAAACAGTGTTTTGCTTCTCACCAAGTAGTTTGACCAGTCACATTGAGTCTGGAACAGACATTTTACATTTACTTTAAAGTAAGAAAACATTAGAATTGAGGCTACCGCGTTCAAATATTTTCATGGGGCTCTGGTGTGGTCCATCGCACTAAACTCCTTCTCTTCCTGAGTAATAAGCTGGAGGCATTGTATGGGCTGCCCTTGTTCTTCTCCAATAGTGTCAATGGGCAGAATGACTTCCTCATATTCCTATGAAACCAGCGTGAGGTGATGAATTAACTCTTCATTTCACCTTGGCAATGTGCATAATCCAGCAGTACTGTGACAAGAATGTTACGGACCCTTTAACAGCACAAGTCTCGATAGAATTCGGGTCTTGCTGCAAATGGACATAGAACAGTTCACGAGCTGACAGGGGACAAAACGCTCTGAACATTGTGGAATCTTCAGTGACCATCCCCACATTCTGATCTTATGGTGGGGAGGGTGGGGGCGGGGAGACATTGATGAAGCAGCTGAAGATGTTTGTGCAGAGGAAGCTAACATAAGGAAATCCCACAGAGGTGACCCAGGACTGAGATGATGAACATCTTCCTTTGTGCCATGTTTGACTCCAAACACTGGAGAGTTAACTCTGATTCCCATTAAGTCCAGAGCTGAAAATGTGTTGCTGGAAAAGTGCAGCAGGTCAGGCAGCATCCAGGGAACAGGAGAATCGACGTTTCGGGCATAAGCCCTTCTTCAGGAAAGCCATTCCTGAAGAAGGGCTTATGCCCGAAACGTCGATTCTCCTGGATGCTGCCTGACCTGCTGCGCTTTTCCAGCAACATCTTTTCAGCTCTGATCTCCAGCATCTGCAGACCTCACTTTCTTCCCATTAAGTCCAGTTTTGTTCAGTTCCTTGATGTCAACAAAAGTCAACCATTGCCTTGATATCAGGGCTAGTCATTTTTACCCGAACCCTTGTTTCAACATATTTTGTTCATATCAATAAGCCATGATATAGGAGCAGCAAGGGTTTTCAAATAGATGGTATTGAATGTCAGGATTTCTCTTCTCAAGAGTGTTCGGGGATACAGATGACTGAAAGTATTTGAAGAGGAGGTAGATGGATATTGACCTGTAGGAGAGTTGAGGGCTATGAAGAATTGGGTATGAGAAAGGGTTTTAGACAAAGAGCAGATCAGTCATGATCTTAGTGAAGGGCAAGGCAGTTTGGGGAGTGAACGACCTGCCCCAGTTTCTGATGATCTCGCATTCTTTTATTGGAAAGTTAGTGGGTATTATTTTCATGAATGTTCTGTTATTGAATATTGCAGTCAGGGTGACCAGAGGATTTTGTGAGCATTGCTGGGTGAGGTATGGGGACTGTATTCACAGTGAATCTGGGTCCACAACATGATCAACAAATGGAGCACAAGTTGCAGAGAGGGGAAGCTCTGTAAGAGAGATGAGGGGCCTCTTTCATACCCAGCCTGGGTTTTCCAATTACATTTCTCAAATCACCTGAAAGCGTGTGGGATAGTCTTGAAGGGCCGAATGGTCTCCTCTGTTTCTATGTAACAGCTTATAGGAGTAAGTATCCTACAACTGCTCCTGTCTAGCAGGTTTAAGGGCTGAATGGAATTCAGAAACATAGGACTGAGGAACAGAAGTAGGTCATTAGATACTTTAAACCTTCTCCACCAGACACTAAGATTGTGGCTGATCAGGCTGTCTCCGCCCCACTTTCCTATCTGTATCCCATCATTCGTGACTCACTTTTCTGTCAAATATTTAACTAATGCAGCTTTCAATCAATGTGAACATAGATGCACGACAAACTTCCAGTGAAGAGAATTCTGACTTGAAATGTCCTTTCAGAATTTTTTGTCATCCTTCTTCTAGAATCAGAGAGTCATGCAGAATGGAAACAGACCCGTTGGTCCAATCTGTTCACTCCGATCAGATATCAAATCTGATCGAGTCCCATTTGCCAGCATTTGGCCAGTATCCCTCCTCTTTCAGATATATTTTAAATGTGCGATTGTAACCACCTTCACCGCTTCCTCTGACAGCACTTTCCATACACACACCACTCTCTGTGTGAAACATTTATCTTCAGGTCCCTTTCTAAATTATTCGCCCACTCGCCTTCAGCCTATGCCCTCTTGTTGTGGACTCACCTATCCTAGGGAGCAGAACGTGGATGTTCAGAATATCCATTCCCCTGATGATTTTATAAACCTCTACAATGTCACCCCTCAACCTCTGACACTCCAGGGGAAACACCTAATAAACATCTTCCCCGAAATTCAAACCTCAAATCCTGCAAGCGAGTTGTACGCAGTATTCTTAATGTGGCCTCACCAACATCCTGTACAGATGCAACAAGCCACTATAACACCTATACTCAATGCTCTGACTGATTAAGGCAAATGTGCCAATTATGTTCTGCACCACTCTATCTACCTGCGACTCCTCTTTCGAGGAACAATGTACCTGCAGCCCTATGTCCCTTTGTCCCACAACACTCCCCAGGACCTTCCCATTAATATCTGCCCTGATCTGCCTACCCGAAATGCAAAACATCGTATTTATCTAAATTAACGTCATTTGTCACTCCTTGCCCCTTTGTCCCATCCAATTGTAGTGTTGTTGTCCACTGAGATAATCTACTACACTACATTACTGATGTAATCTGTAAACTTACAAACTATGGCCCCAATACTCACATCCAAGTCCTTTACTTAAGTGATGAAATGCAGTGAAGACAGTACTGATTCTTACAGCACACTGCTGCTCATAAGCCTCCAGTTTGAAAAATATCCCTCTTCCTTCAAGTCAATTGTGATGAGTTTCCTATGTGTCCCATGTGACCGAAACTTACTAATCTGTCGACCAATTGGAATGTTATGAACACCTTGCTCAGGTCCAGATAGACAAGGTCTACCAAACTGCCTTCATCAATCTTCTTTTTTCACCTCTTCATAAAACTCACTCAAATTAATGAGATATGCAGATGGCCACGTTGACTACCCCAATCAGCCCTGACCTTCCCAAATGTATGTAAATCTTCTCACTGAGAATCCCCTCCAACAACTTACCCACCACTGACATTAGGCTCGCCGGCCTATAGTTCCCTGGCTTTTTGGGTCACTGTTTCCTTTTCTAGTCCCACTGCTCCAGGGCTCACAACAAATGTTCAATGTAACCAGGTCAGTGATATGGCCGATGATGTCGGTCTCAGACCGGGTCAGGGTCAGTTTTATCAACAAGTCAGGATAGTTTGTTTAACCTGCTAAAATAGCACGTTTATGATCCAGAGCAGTGTTACTCAAACTATGGTGGAAAGATGAATGGCAACCGATTTGGATATTGCAAATAAAGAATCGATATTTCCCTTTCTAAAAACACTGGCACGCACACACACACACACAGACACACGTGGAAAGATGTGTTGGGTAGGCTAGAGGTTATTAAGGTGGACAAATCCTCAAGACTTGGTGGGACCTATCCGAGGTTGCTGAGGGAGGCGAGAGAGGAAATAACTGGGGCCCTTACAGATACCTTTGTGGCATTCTTAAATACAGGTGAGGTGCCAGAGGACTAGAGGGTAGCCTTTGTTGTACCCCTGTACAAGAATGGTAGTAGGGATATTCTGGGTAACCAAAGACCAGTGAGCCTGACGACAGTGGCGGGAAAGTTGCTGGAGAAGGTACTGAGAGATAAGATCTATTTATATTTAGAAATGAATGAGCCTATCAGACACGGGCAACATGGTTTGGTGCAGGCGAGATTATGCCTTACCAACTTGATAGGGTTGTTCGAGGAAGTGACCAAGTTGATAGATGAAGGAAGGGCTGTTGATGTCATGTACATGGACTTTAGTTAGACGTTTCATAAGGTTCCCCATGGTAGACTAATGGAGAAATTGAAGTCATATGGCGTGCAGAGTATTCTAGCGAGGTGGATAAAGAACTCGTTGAAAAACAGGAGACAGAGAGTAGTAGTTGAACAGAGTTTCTCGAAATGGAGAAAGGTGACTCTTGGTGTTCCACAAGGGTCAGTGTTTGGGCCACCGTTGTCTGTAATATATATAAATTATCTGGAATAGGACACTGTTGGTTTGATCAGCAAGTTTGCAAATGACACTAAAATTGGTGGAGTAGCAGAAAGCACAAGGCACTGTCAGAGAATGCAGGTGGATATAGATCGACTGGAGGGTTGGGCGGAAAATTGGCAGATGTTTTTTTTAATCCAGAAAAATGTGAAGTGATGCATGTAGGCAAGACTAATTCTAGAGCGAATTATACAATGAACGGAAAAGCCTTGGGAAAAGTTGTTGTGCAGAGAAATCTGGGAGTGCAGGTTCAGTGCACTCTGAAAGTTGCTGCACAGGTGGATAGGGTGGTCAAGAAGGCATATGGTGTGCTTGTCTTCATTGGGCGGGGTATTGAGTATAAGAAGTGGCAAATCATGTTAACATTGTACAAGACATTAGTCCGGCCATAATTAGAATACTGTGTACATTTCTGGTCGCCACATTATAGAAACGATGTTCACGCTTTGGAGAGAGTGCAAAGAAGGTTTACGAGGATGTTGCCTGGTTTGGAAGGTGCTAGCTATGAAGAAATATTGAGTAGGTTAGAAAAAAAGGATAGTGAGGGAGAACCTGATTGAGGTTTATAAAATCATGAAGGGTTTAGACAGGGTGGATAGAGACAAGCTTTTTTTCCCAGGGTGAAGAAGTCAATAACGAGGGGTCACGGTTTCAAGGTGAGAGGTGGAAAGTTCATGGGAGGTACACATGGCAAGTACTTCACCAAGAGGTTGGTGGGCATTTGGAACGCGTTGCCATCAGAGGTGGCAGAGGCAGGCACGGTAGATTCATTTAAGATGCATCTGGATAAATACATGAATAGGTGGGAAGCAGAGGGATACAGATGCTTAGGAATTGACCAACAGTTTTAGACAGGAGATTTGGATCAGCTCAGGCTTGGAGGACTGAAGGGCCTGTTCCTGAGCTGCAAGTATTCTTTGTTCTTTGTAATCGCGCGCGCGCACACACACACACACACACGCGCACACACACACCCGATAAACAAAATCTCTGCAATTTCAAGTTGAGAGAACTGCCCAGATAGCAATGTAACTCATGACAAAAGTAAAATTTGAGAGATTGTCCAAAATGTTTTTCTGCTTCTGAAGATATTCTACTCACACACAAGCTGCTAGCAATGGGATTTCAACCTCTAACAGTTGGATTTGGCTGAATTCCCTTTGCATTAGGCAGTGAGGAGGTTCCAATGAATTCTGGTCAGGAATTGCCCGAAAGTAGTATGGTGGCTCAGCGGTTAGCACCGCACTTTCAGAGTATCAGGGACTTGGGTTCGATTCCAGCATTTCGCGACTATCTGTGTGGAGTTTGCACGTTATCCCCTCATCTGTGTGAGTTTCTAAAAGGTGCTCCTTTTTCCTCCCACAGTCCAAAGTTGTGCAGGCTCGGTGGACTAGTCATGCTAAATTGTCCACACCGTTCAGGGATTTTTAGGTTAGTTACATTAGTCAGAGTTAAATGTTAGGGAACAAATCTGGGAAGATTACTCTTTGGAAGGTTGATATGGACTTGTTGGGCCGAAGGGCCTGTTTCCACACTGCAGGAAATCTATTAAAACAAGAATGGGAATGATGACTCTTGAGTTTCTTTTTAGCTCTCTCTGAGTTCAATCACACAATAATGTCATCCTCTCCCAAACTGAACCATGTGAGGACTCCTTGTACATTGTCCAAACTACGTCTCCATCACATTCCCTGTTCCATGTAGGTGCAACATTATTGCTGTCATACACAGAACCTTGGAAGAAAATGGTCTCGGTCGATTTGAAGATATGTTAATATGTCCCTGCGTCATTAAAAAATAAAATGTTTAATGTATTCAGAATAGTGTGTTAAAATTAATGCTTTTTTTAACAAATACAGAAATCGCTGGAAAAGCTCGGCAGGTTTGACAGCATCCAGATGCCTTTTACATGCTGTAGTTATACCAGCGTCCATCACTTCCTCTGGCAGCTCATTCCATCCGCACACTCACCTCTGTGTGAAAAGGTGCCCTTAAGACCTCACCAAAACCCTTCCTCTTTCACTTTCAACCAATGCCCTCTAGTTTTGGACACGAACCTGGGGAAAATCCTGACTACTCACCCTATTCATGACCATTTTGATTTAAGAAACCTCTACTGCTGCGAAATGTGACTCCAAACAACACGAATGGCTGTACTTTCAGATATTCCGAGCCTAAATTCTGAAATGGAATATTGACACCTCTTCATTCTCACAATTCTATATCCATTTTAATCAGTTTGTTCAGATGTATCACGAGACACTTCTGTGGGATTTACACCTAGACCTTTGTGCCCAGAGGTAGGGACACTAGCACCACTTGGCAATACGCATCAAGCTGTAACATCATTCTCCTGTGTGTTTGTTCATTAGCCTGTTATGACATGCTGTGACATACCTCTGCAACAGGCAGGACTTGAATCCAGATCTTCTTGTCCAGAGCTATGAACACTACCACACGAGTTCAGAAATTAGAAACAAATCCAGAGTTCTGACTCAGAGGCAGGGACACTACCCACTACACTACCATACCCAGATTTAGGATCATATTTAAAGTGCCAGCTTTTAGCTTGGTGCGGATTTATTATAATCAGGTTACCATTACTGAACTATACAAACCTCTTCGTATTGTTAAACAAATGCAAGGTATTTGTCTCAACTGTAGGATATTGAGTGCGCGTGCTGTGCATCGAAGTTAACTATGAACGTCTTTAATTGCCAGTATCTGTAGTCTGCAATATTAGGGAACGACATCCTGCAGACACAATGAAGGGTCTCAAATGGATATTTATTACTGAACACCAAAGACGGGGAAAGACCATAGTTTCTGGCCCCAAAACACCGATCAGTAT
>NW_025205792.1:9114-10914 GCF_004010195.1 Chiloscyllium plagiosum | reverse complement strand
CAATACGTTCCTTTTCAGCTTGATCTCTAATTCCCTCTTATAGACCTGGTTCCACAGCATGAGGCTGTCCGTAATCTGTCATCTCGTTCATTCACTGGGAGACAAGCTGCCTGGGCTGGGGAATGGTCTCAGGACCCGAACATTCCCTCCCCCCTCCTGAGGGACACTTCATTTGTTTTTATATATTCACTCATTGGATGTGAGCATCACTGGCTGGGTCAGCATTTGCTACCCGTCCCTAGTTGCCCTTGAGAAGGTGCTGCCTTCTTGAACCGCTATAGATCACATACGGAATGTTGAACCACAATGTCCTTAGGGAGGCAATTCCAGGATTTTGACCCACTTACAGTGATGGAACAGCGATATATTTCCAAGTCAGGATGTTATGTGCCTTGGAGATGAATTTGCAGACATGCTGTTCCCATATATCTGCTGCTCTTGTCCTTCTAACTGGAGCTGTTCATGTGTTTGGAAGGTACCAAAAGAACTGCAGCTGCTGTAAATCAGAGACAAAAACAGAAATTGCTGGAAAGCTCAGCAGGTCTGGCAGCATCTGTGAAGAGAAATCTGAGCTAAATTTTGTGTCACGTGACTATTCATACTTGAGCTTTTCCAACAATTTCTATTTGTGGTTTTGGAAGGTGATGTATGACGATCTTTGGTGAATCTCTGCAGTGTATCTTATAGATAATACACACTGCTGCGACTAAGTGTCAATGGTGGTAAGATGGCTGTTTTGTGGGTGTGATGGCAACCAAGCAGGCTGCTTTGCTCTGAACATTATCAAGCTTTTTGAGTGGATAAGGAAGACATAGGATATGATTGACACGGATAGGAAAGGTTAGAGAGATATGGGCCAAACACAGGCAAATGGGACTCATTCAGGTTTGGAAGCCTGGTCGGCATGGACAAGTTTGGCTGTAGGGTCTGTGATTCTGTGACACCATCACTCTATGAATGTTGTTGGAGCTGCACCCAACCAGAAAATGGGGGGTATTCAATCACAATTCTGACTTGTGCCTTGTTGATGATCGACAGGCTTTAGGGGAATCAGGAGGTGAGTTACTAGATGCAGTATTGCTAGCCTCGAGCCTGCTCTTGTAACCATTGTGTTTCTGTGGTGAGTCAATTGAGTTTCTGGATGTTGACAGTGAGGATTTAGTGATAATAATGCCATTCACTGTCAAGGGGCGATGGTTGGATTGTCTCTTATTGGTGATGGTCATTGCCTGGCATTTGCATGGAACCAATGTGAAATGTCACTTTTCAGACTAAACCTGGATATTGTCCACATGTTGGTGCATCTGATCATGGACTGCTTCAGTTTTTGAGGAGTTGTGAATGATGCTAAACATTATGGAATCATTGGCAATCATCACCACTTCTGAGCTTGCCTTGAGTTGCTCTATCTGTTCAAAGTCTGTCCTATTCAGCACAGTGATAGTACCACACAGCACAATGGAGGGTATTCTCAATGTGACGGTCAGACTTTGTTTCCACAAGGACTCTGTGATGGTCAATCTTACACATACAGGACAGATGCAACTAAAGCCGCAAGATTGGTGAGGATGAGGGCAAGTAGATTTTTCCCTATTGTTGTTTCCTTCATTACCAGCTGCAGACCCAGTCCTGCAGCTTTGTCCTTTAGGACCCGACCAGCTCGATCAGTAATGCTGCTGCAGAACCACTCTCAGTGGTGGGCATTGAAATCCCCCACCCAGAGTACATTCTGTGCTGTCAGCACCCTCAGTGCTTCCACCATGTGCTGTTCAACATGGAGGAGACGCTGATTCATCAGCC
>NW_025205792.1:5846-7152 GCF_004010195.1 Chiloscyllium plagiosum | reverse complement strand
ATGGGAAGAAGGCCCATGTTTATTGATCTCAGTTAGAGATTCCAGCGGGAATGAGACACATATCTAGTGGTCTCTATTGGAAGGTACAGGGGGAAGGAGGCCCATGGTCCCTGCTATCTGTTCGAACATCCAGTAGGAAGGAGGCTCGTGTTTACTGGTCTCTACTGGACAGTCCAGTGGAAAGGAGGCCCATGTTTATTGGTATCTGTTGGATGTTCCATGGTATGGATGTCCATGTTTACTGGTCTCCATTGGACTGTCCATTGGGAAGGAAGTCCCAGTTTGCTGGTTTCTATTGGAGGGTCCAGTGGGAAGGATGCCCATATTTAATAGTGTCTATTGCAAAGTGGTCTGTCCAGTGTTTACTGGCCCCTTTTGGAGAGTCCAGTGGGTCATGGGCACCATGGTGGGTATGGGGTTGAGTTCCATTCTGTTGTAACTATGTAATTGTCCAGCTCTCATCCCAGTGAAACACTCTGACCTGGAGACTGATCATGGAAAGGGAAGGAGAGGGGTAGGAGAGGGGAAGTGATTGGAACATGTTGTGATTGTCAGGCTGGGTCAGTGGGTAAGAGCCTGTCCTGTCCCTCCAGCTCACACTGATGGCCTGAGGATCTCCTCTCTCTGCTGGGCCTTCATGGAATGAGGTTTGTGTCCAAACCAGTCCAAAGTGAGAATAGGCCAACAGCACAGAACTGCCCTTCATTTAACAAGAATCTATCCATCTTCCTGAGAGAGGCTAAAGCCTACTCAGTGTGGGAAATGGGGCCTTACTCCAGGAGAAGATATGCCTCTGGGGTCAATGGTTAACATCCACTCATGAGGCAAAGCAGAGGGGGATTCACCCTGCATTTAAATATTGCCACCTGGCAGACTGTGGAAAAGAGAGAGAAGAGAGTCAGTGAGAGAGGTAGAGGGAGAGAGTGTGTGTGAGAGGGTGAGAGATAGAGAATGAGGAGTGTCTGGGACAGTGTGAGATGTGTGAAGCGAGTGAGAGAGAGAGAGAGAGGTGGAGGGAAGTAGAGATGGTGAGGTTGAGGGATAGAGAGAGAGAAATAGGATGTTACTGAGAGGGATGGAGAGAGAGAAAGAGAGAATAAGACAGAGGAGGAGAAAGAGAGTGTGAGACTAAGAGTGAAGGGAATCAGGATAGAAGGGTCGGGTTGTGAGTGAGAGAGAGAGAGACAAGAGTAGGATTTGAGACAGAATGCTGGAGAGAGAGAGAGGGAGGGAGACTGTAGAGATTAGATTAGATTACTTACAATGTGGAAACAGGCCCTTCAGCCCAACAAGTCCACACCGCCCC
>NW_025205792.1:4083-5714 GCF_004010195.1 Chiloscyllium plagiosum | reverse complement strand
ACAAGAGATGGAAGAGAGGGAGGAAGAGTAAAAGAGGAAGGAATAGAGAGGGCAGATCACAATTGGAGTGAGTGAGGAAGTGAATGAGGGAAACAGTGAGAGGTGAAGAAATGGAGATTGTGAGACAGAGTGAAGAAGCAAAAGAGAGTTAGAGAGAATGGCTATGAGACAGAGTGGGAGAGATAGAATATGAGAGAGATTAAGAGTGGGAGAGAGATCTTGAGAGAAAGACATGGCAGTTGTGAGACAGAGAGACAGTGATAGAGAGAGAGCGAGACACGTTCTGGACACCACATTCTGGGAAGGATGTGATTGTACTAGAGAGGGTACAGAGGAGATTTCCCAGGACGCTGCCTGGCCTGGAGGGTCTGAGCTATGAGGAAAGATTAGAAAGACTGGAGTTGTTTTCCTTGGAGCAGTGAAGGTTGAGAGGGGACCTGACAGAGGGCTGTAAGATTATGAGATGCAGAGATAGGGTGGGCAGGAAGGCACCTTTTCCATCGTACAGGGAACAATACCAAGGGGCAGAGATTGAAGGTAACGCAGACATAGAAATATAGTAAGAATAGGCCATTCAGCCCTTTGAGTATCTCGGTCATCCAATATGATCATGGATAGCCCTCTGACTTAATGCCATATTCCTACCATTTTCCCATACCCTTTGATGTTGTAAAAATGCAAAAGAATTACCTCTGTCTTTTTCTTGAATATATTCAGTCCTTTGTCCTCAACAGCCTTCTCTAGTAGAGAATTCCACTTGTTAACCATCCTCTAAGTGAAGAAATGTTTCCTCATCTGAATCCAAAACGGTCGACCCAATGTCCTCCTGAGACTGTGGCACCTGATTCCAGACTCCCCAACCTTGGGAAACCTCCTTCCAGCATCAAGTCTGTCCAGCCCTGTTAGAATGTTACACATTGCAGTCAGACCTCCTCTCATCCTTCTCAACTCAAGTGAGTTCAGGTTCAGTTGAGGTAGACCCTGAGAGGAGAATTGAGGAATGTTTTTACCCAGAGGGTGGTGGGAGTCTGGAACTCACTGCCTGAAAGTCTGGTTGAGTCACAAACCCTCGAGACATTGAAAATGTGAGGGGCTGACGTGGCTCTCTCTGCCTGATGCCATTTACATACTGAGGAACACCCAGTCAGACTCTCACAGGCTGCAGCTTTATAAAGCAGAGCCCAGTGAAGGGAGAGTTTATCAGGAACCGGGCCCAGGGACAGGGGCACACACCATGATTTCACACATCCAGCTGATCTGGCCCCTGGCATTCTGTGTCACAGGTACAAATCT
Organism: Chiloscyllium plagiosum; assembly: GCF_004010195.1. NCBI lineage: Eukaryota > Metazoa > Chordata > Chondrichthyes > Orectolobiformes > Hemiscylliidae > Chiloscyllium > Chiloscyllium plagiosum. The sequence goes on along the minus strand of NW_025205792.1, from coordinate 4,421 downwards.
CTCTCCTTCCACCTTGAATCTTTAGCTGCTCTCCATTCACTCCAATTCCACTGACTTGTGATTGAAGGAAAAAAGCTGAAACCAGAGGAAAGCTCAGTGTCTCCGACAATCTCTCATTTGACAGGCTCTTTCTGTGACAGTTCTGACTTCACTGCGTTTCTCTCTGACCCCTTAGGTCATCAGTGGGGACATCATCATGACCCAGTCACCCCCCGGTCCGGTCAGTGGGACTGGGCCAGACTGCAACCATCACCTGTACGGCCAGTCAAAGCATTGGTAGCAGCCTTGCTTGGTACCAGCAGCGAGAAGGTCAGAAACCCTCTCTCCTGATCTATGAA
>NW_025205792.1:0-1668 GCF_004010195.1 Chiloscyllium plagiosum | reverse complement strand
GACAGCTCAAACCCTCCAGTTCCAGGCGACATCCATGTAAATCTTTTCTGCAGCATTTTAAGTTTAACAGCATCCTTCCTATCACAGGATGATCATAATTGTTCATGTTATTGCCAAAGTAGGCTCACCAATTTCCTGTACAGCTGCAAATAATGTCCCAACTCTGATACTTAGTGCAGTGACCAATAAAGGCAAGTGTACCCAACACCTTCTTCATCGCCCTGTCTCCCTGTGACTCCACTGTCAAGGAATAATGCACCTGCCACTGCCCCTGCACTTGCCCCTGCCCCTGCCCCTGCCCCTGCACCTGCACTTGCCCTTGCCCTTGCCCCTGAACCTGCCCCTGCACCTGCCCCTGCCCCTGCACCTGGCTATATATCTGCCCCTGCCCCTGCCCCTGCACCCCGAGGTCTCTTTGTTCAGGAACACTACCATTAGCTGTATAACTCCTGCCCTGGTTTGACTTTCCAAAATGCAACACCTCACATTTATCTAAATTGAACTCCATTTGCCACACGTTTAGATCAAAGTGGTGCTGGAAAAGCACAGCAGGTCAGGCAACATCCGAGGAGCAGGAAAATCAAAGTTTTGGGCAAAAGCTCTTCATCAGGATTCCTCTAGTCGAACCCCCAGATTCAGCGCAGCCCTCTTGACCTGCAATCTTCTTCCTGACCTCTCCGCCCCCACTCTCTCTCCGGTCTATCACCTTCACCCTCACCTCCTTCCACCAATATATTCCCAGCGCCCTTCCCACAAATTCCCCCCTTCCCTACCTTTTATCTCAGCCCGCTTGGCACACCAGCTTCATTCCTGAAGAAGGGCTTATGCCCGAAACGTCGATTCTCCTGCTCCTCAGATGCTGCCTGGCCTGTTGAGCTTTTCTAGCACCACACATTTCAACTCTGGTCTCCAGCATCTGCAGTCCTCACTTTCTCCAACATTCTCTGTCTCCTATCTTCAAGCCAATGTTTTACCCAAATGGCTAGCCCCCCTGGATCCCATGTGGTCTAACCTTACTAACCAGTCTGTCATGTGGAACCTTGTCAAACGCTTTGCTGAGGTCCATATAGACAGTGTCTACTGTTCTGCCTACATCAATCTTCTCTTCAAACAACCTCAATCACGTTAGTGAGACATGATTACCATGCACAAAACTGCATTGATTGTCCAAATGCATGTAAATCCTGTCCCTCAGAATTCACTCCAATAACTTACCCAGCAATGACATCAGGCTCACTAGTTTATAGTTGCCTGGCTTTTCCTTACAGCCTTTCTTAAATAATGGCTAACATTAACCAACCTCTCTGGTTCTCCAGCACCTCACTCATGGCTGTCGATCAGAAACATACCTCAGCAAGGGGTCCAGCAATCTCTTTCCGAGCTTTCCACAATGTCCTGGGATACATCTGATCAGGTCCTGGAGATTTATCTACTGTCTTGCACTTTAAGGAATCCTCTTCCATAATGTGGACTTTTGTCAAGACATTGCTATTTACTTCCCAAGTTCCCAAACTCCCAAGTCTTTCTCCATGATAAATACTGACCTGGAATATTCATTTAGGATCTGAACCATTTCCTGTGGATCCACCCAGAGGTACATTGTTCATCTTCATGGGGTCTTAATCTCTCTCTAGCTACTCTTCTGCCCTTTTCTTATTTACCATAATT
>NW_025205791.1:9409-10914 GCF_004010195.1 Chiloscyllium plagiosum | reverse complement strand
CCAGGTGTCAAGCTGCAGGTCATGTTTTAGGAGATGGCACTGCTGTGTGACCAGCTCCTTGTTCAATCAGGATCTCCTCACACTTTGCTCTTGGGTTAATTTCAGCTTGGGAAGATGGTCTTGGAAAACCCGAGGTGGATAGAGCAGATCCCTTTCCCCACACGCTCTCACTCCATGGTTTCAGAGCTTCCCCTCTCTGCAGCCTCTGCTCCACTTGGCGTTCATGTTGCACGCCCAGATGCTGTAAATACAGTCCCCATTCTCCATCTAGAGTTGGGTCAACAAATCCTCAGGTCTCCCTAAATGTCTGAAGCAGCTCACAGAACAACCTCCAGCACACCATCCCCAGCTCTCCACTAACTTTTCAATAACAGGAGAGAGTCAGAAGCCCCTGACCTATGAGAGCTATGCATCAGATGAGATCCCCGTAAAATGTTTATAAAGGTTACGCAAACGTTTCCTTATTTTAACCGTAGATATGAAGTGTGAAGCAAAATGTAATCTATTCAAATGATTTAGTTAAAATACAATGAAAGAAAAGAACAATTTGGCATACCTTGTGTGTTGGAATACTTACACAAACAATAGATACCATACCTTGGTAAACACCGCTTGGCACAAAGATAAACTCAAATACAAATTCTTAAATGCAGTTTCCAATCCAGAAAGATACAATCTTAGAAGAGATCTCAGATAGAATAGAAGCTAGGGATCATATATTGAAGCTTCCAAACCTTCTGGGACCCCGAACAGCTTCGGAATAATGCAGGTAAAACAAAACGAGCAAATCTGGTCTGGGAGAGCTGGCCACTGCTCTATTCCAGTCGTTTTCAGGTGGCAGTTTGGTACCTCTGCCTTTAAGACCTCTCTTCAAAATAAAACAGGAGAAAATAACGTTTTTACAATGATAGTATCGCCACAACCCCTCCTTTGAAAAAAAAACAATCAATATGCAAAGTTGACTTCATTTGAAACTGCTTATTCTTACTGTTTTAGTAGACTACAATGCATATGTATTGTATTGACACTAAGCATGCAAACAGTCACAACTCCATTCTATTTCAGTGAGTTTACTCTGGTCACAGAACACCTCTGTGTTTCTTCATTCAGGTCTCGACAACTTGACAGCAAGTATGGTTTCTCGTCCTGTCACCTGTATAACTTCCAAATTGAATGGCAATAAGAATAGCCTCTAACTTCTATCTGAATAGCCAAGAAGTCTTCTCCCTACATCTCTCCAAAAAAAAACGTTTAGGAGTGATCGTATGTAGATTTGTCTCGGGCACATTATTTACAAGTTAAATGCTGAAATGTTGTAGCGCCAACACCAAGCTCAAGGCCTTTTTGTGAAATATTTCTGTTGATAGTATAACCGGACACTCCAATCACACATTACATAATGGAGCAAATCTCATCTCTCCAATAGTCCTTCTCAAAGACAGATCTCCTCATGTCTGAGCTTACAAGATTTACATGCTTCTGTACCGCTCAATGCTGAAACCTCT
>NW_025205791.1:6997-8825 GCF_004010195.1 Chiloscyllium plagiosum | reverse complement strand
TTTCTCACAGACAAACACAAACCCAACTACAGCTTGTCTGCCAACTCTAAACACTTTGCCTTGCTCACCTTTTGTAAAATCTCCAACTTCACTTTTTTCAACACCCAGAGAACTCTTAGAAACAGAAAGAATCATTATTACACAAAGCACTGTTCAAACCAACCGAATTCAACATCCGGAACAAAGGACACAAACAACTACCAAACGCCACCTTTGAGCCCAACAATCTCCCTGTGCCCATTCTCCCCCTCCCCACGTGGGTTTCCCCTGGTTCTCAGTTTTCCTCCCACAGCCCAAAGATGTGCAGGTTAGGGGAATTGGTCATGTTAAATTGTCCATACTGTTCAGGGATGTGTAGGTTAGGTGCATTAGTCAGGGCTAAGTATGGAATAATAGGATAGGGGAATGGGTCTTGGTGGGTTACTCTTCGGTGGATAGGTGTGGACTTGTTGGGACAAATGGCCTGATTCCACACTGTAGGGATTCTGAACTGAACCGAATTTGGAATTATCGATTCCAAAACGGACAAGAGTCTCTACTTTGCTATGGACCAGACCAGACTGCCTTAAAATGGCAACCTGGACGCCAATTTTGTTTTATAGTAAAGGTAGAGGTGAAATGGGTGTTCCAGATGTGATGCAGCTATTCAAACCACTCAACATAAAGCAAAACACAATTTATTTAAAACTCTAATAAAAATACATGCAAAACGAAGAGGTACGTAGAATAACTTAACTACTGGAAATCTTAACAGAATAATAGACATAGTAACTTCCACTAATGAACTGTTCCAATGTACGATCATCCCATAATCCCATCCCTTGGCAAAAAGACACATCCAAGGTATGTCAGTAGTGCATGCAGTTCTCCAATCCAGGAGGAAACAGCATCAGGACAGATCTCAGATATAATAACAGCTCGGGATCATTTACTGAAGCATCCAACCCTTCTCCCAACCCAACCACCTGGTGATTGTTACAGCTCAGAAAAACTGTAAAGTCTGGTCTGTGTGTGCTGACCTTTGTTATCATTATTTATATAAAAAAACTAAATGCCTCCTAAGTTATTTACTTCAGCCGTTTTCAGTAGGCAGTTCGGCCTTTAAGAACGCTCTTAAAAGAAAATGAGCAAATTACCTTTATTTAAAGTGACAGCATTGTCAGAGATGTTAAGTGCCTGGTCCTTTACAATAATACTCAAGGGGCTTCCTCGTGTTACTGACCACACGATTAGCTCAAAGAGACAACCACAGAAGTCAGTCGTTCAGTGGACAGGCGCAGATCAAGTTTCAAAGATGTGAGTCAAAGCTGCTGAATCCCCTATACAACGTGGAACACTACATGGGATACACCAGGAAGTGAACAACTGCCCGATACACACACCCCTTTCCAACATGGAGCAGCACATGGGACAAACCCGGAAAGTGAACAACAGCCCGATACATACATCCCTTTCCAACATGGAGCAGCACATGGGACACACCGGAAGTGAACAACAGCCCGATACACACATCCCTTTCCAACATGGAACAGCACATGGGATACACCGGGAAGTGAACAACAGCACGATACACACATCCCTTTCCAACATGGAGCACATGGGATACACCACCGGGAAGTGAACAACAGCCCGATACACACATCCCTTTCCAACATGGAACAGCACATGGGATACACCGGGAAGTGAACAACAGCCCGATACACACATCCCTTTCCAACATGGAACAGCACATGGGATACACCGGGAAGTGAACAACAGCCCGATACACACATCCCTTTCCAACATGGAACAGCACATGGGATACACCGGGAAGTGAACAACAGCCCGA
>NW_025205791.1:0-3867 GCF_004010195.1 Chiloscyllium plagiosum | reverse complement strand
ATGGCAGATACTGAAGGTCAGAGTCGAGAATGTGGTGCTGGAAAGTCACAGCCCTTCAGGCAGCATTCGAAGAGCAGAAGAATCCACTTTTCATGTGTCAGCCCTTCATCAGGAATGAGGCTTGTCGCCCAAAAGTGCTGAGAGATAAATGGGAAGGGGATGGGAATGGGGGAAGGTAGCTGACAATGTCATAAGTAGATGAAGTTGGGGGTGGAGGTGATATGTCGGAGAGGAGGGTGGAGCAGAAAGTTGGGAAGGAAGATGGGCAAGTAGGACAAGTTATGGGGGCTATGCTGAGTTGGAAGGTTAACGTGTAGGAAAGAAAAATGAGGAAACTCGTGAAATCCACATTGAACCCATGGAATATGAGGCTTTCTCCCCCCCGGCACCAGGTGGTTAGGGGGTGGTGGTGGAGGAGGCCCAGAACCTTGGCGGAGTGGGAGGTTGTGCTGAAATGTTCGGCCGTGGGGCAGTGGGGTCGGTTGGTGCCGGTGTCCTGGAGATGTCCTCTGAAGTGTGCTGCATGTTAGCGTCCTGTGTCCCCAATGTGGAGGAGACAACATCGGGAGAAACGGAGGCAGTAGGTGGTGTGTCTGGAAGTGCAGGTAAAACTCCGATGGATATGGAAGGATCCTGTGGAGCCCTGGGCGGAGGTGTGTGGGGTGGGGGGAGAAGGTGAGGATGCAAATTTTGCAATTCCTGCGGTGGCAGAGGAAGGAGCTGCGAGAGTAGAGTGTTTTGGTGGGGGATGTTGACCTGATGAGGTAGTCAAGGAGGGAACGGTCTTTATTGAATGCAGATAGGGGTGGGGAAGGAAAGATATCTCTGGTGGTGGGATGTGTCTATAGGTGGCGCAAATGGGGGAGGAAAATACATTGTATCTGGAGGTTTGTTGGGGTGGAAGGTTAGGAACAGGGATGTTGTTTTCCTGTTGCATTAGAAGGGGTGGCATTCGAAGGCAGAGCTGTGGGAAGTGGATAAGATGCGCTGCAGGGCATCGTCGACCATGTGTGAGGGGAAATTGTGATTTTTGAAGAAGAGGGCCATCTGAGATATACACTCGGTTCAGAGTGTGATGCTGGAAAAGGAGGTTAGGTCAGACAGCATTCAAGGAGCAGGAAAATCAATGTTTTTAGCAAAAGCCCTTCAAGCAGAAATCGGACTTTTGCCAGAAACATTGCCTTTCCTGCTAATAGGATGCTACCTGGCATGCTGTGCTTTTCCAGACCACACTCTCAACTCTAATCTGCAGCATCTGTAATACTCACTTTCACCTTCTCTCTAGGTTCAGCCACTTCTGTAATATTGCCTTGAATTTTGTTCTCCCTGCTATAGAAAATATGTTGTTAAACTTGAAAGGGTGCAGTAAAGATTTATAAGTACGTTGTTGATGTTGAGGTAGCTAGTGATCTTGAGCTACACGGAGAGTGTGAATGGACTGGGGCTATGTTCCCTTGAGCGTTGAGTCTGAGGAGTGACCTTACTGAGGTCTATCTAGGTGAATCCCGACACTCCAGGATGAGCAACGTCAAAGACCAGGGCAATAGACTGGACAGTTATTCACATTATAACCAGATAACTACTCATGGGGCAAGTTGCCGAAATATGCAAGGATTGAAGAATGGGACTGGCCGGAGGATTCAGAATTTGGAGGCTCCAATCACAAGAATGGTAACAAAAATAAAATCATTGCCGTATCGACTGGAATGATTAGTTATATCACATTCTCAATCCACCTCAAAGAACCAGCCGTGACACCATAAATACCGAGGAGATATCTGTTCAGCATGAAACACTGTGCAGACCAGGTTCGTGTACTGCTGAACACAACCCTGCAATCGTTTCAGCGTGGAACATTGGGCAGACCATAGCAGTGCATTGATCTATAAACCCAGATCAGAAATGTTTTCAGCCTGGAGCACTGTCCAGACCGGAAAAGTGTACTGTACAATGAAAGCCACAATCTACTCAGAGTGGAAAGATATGCAGACCACAGCTGTGCATTGATCTATAAACCCAGGTAAGACATGTGACCAGGGTGTGGAACTGTGTCCACCACCCCAGTACATTACTCAGTAACACTGTTTTAGATCACTGTCCAGCGTGGGGAAATTTGCAGCCCATGCTGGGAAAGACTGAATGTGCAGCTCCCATCCATTTACAGTTCCATATCTACACTGTGCCATTATAAGGGGTCCTGTGGGTGTGAACATGACTGCCAGAGAGCGATCGCCTGGGAATCAGGTTAAATACCAACAAATGGGAAAAAAATTGTGTAGACACAGAGAGGGCGAAATTGAGAGACAATGCTTTGGATGGATGTATTCCCAGCTTCCAGAATGTTGCAATGCAAACTTTTCAACAGTATCCTGCAACATAAGCCAGTGTTTCCAGGAATGATGTGTGAACGGGATATTGGTGTGAGGTCAGATGATGGAAAGTATTGGATGAACAATTGTTCTGCAGCTTTGTAACTTGGAGAAGGGTCAGCACAAACTTCAATTCATTGGGCTGAATCTAACAATAACTTGTCTCAGTGACATTTTCATTGAGTGTGACAGAGGGATTGTCTGCTCGGGGTCGTGTTAGTTTCCTGGCACTATTTAATTGAACTCATCACATTAACTGCACAGCCCACGCCATGGTGTCCCTCTCATTCAATGCCAGCCTGTTTCTCCCACCCATCATGGCTGGAGGTACTCAACATTGCCCGGATATCCCTGGACAATACATGATCAATGGCACTGGGGCAATCTTTAAAAGGTCAAAGGGCACCCGGTTGTGCTTTCTCAGTTCAAAGCTGTCCCACACAGTTTACCCCGACCATGGCAGATAAGGGGCAAATATACGATGGTTTGTCGGCAGGGGCAAGGAGGTCCTGGTTGATGGGCTAGTACAGACGAAGTCCATTCTCTTTCGAGAGGAGGTCACATCACCAGACCCACCGAGCATGGTCTGAGCTCACCACCCAGCTCAGTGCAGTATCTGCAGTCTGAGGAAATGTCCAGCAATACAGGACAAGCATCAATAACGTTCCCCGTTCTGTCAGGATAAGGATCACTGTATTCTCTCTATTCCATCACAGTCACTGTATATCTGTTATAGCACCAACTCCCGAACAAACCTTATGCTCCAATACTCTCACTGCATTGCCTTCTCTGTGCCCCCGCCCCACTCTCTCTCTCTCTCTCTCTGTTTCTCGCTCCCTACACTACCCCCCTACACTCAGAACATTGCACATCACTATGGACTGGCTCCCTCTGGACACCTCACCATGTCCACCTTCCCCACCTGCACCAGCATTAAGAGCAAGGCCACCTGTCTATGTGTATATTTCTGATGATGTCCAAGAATTCCTGTGTTGACTGTAAAGAGTGTCATAGACAATGAAGAAACTATGGTCCCATTCGATGTAACGACACTGTTCACCTCTATCGACAAAACCCGAGCCAGAGAAACAATAGCCAACCTGCTGGACATACAGAACAGACAACAGGACCGAGAATCTATCAACAAAGACTGCATAATCAAACTACTGGGCCTGTGCCTTACAACACACTTCACATTCAACAACCAAATATATGAACAAATCAGTGCTACACACATGGGCTCACCCATCTCTGGAATCATAGCAGAAGCTGTAATGCAAATGTTAGAACGAACAGCCTTACCGCAAATTCAACCCAAACGCTGGGTCAGATACGTAGATGATACATTTGTAATAATTAAAAACACTGAAATAGAGAATGCACATCGGATCATCAACGCCACACTCACAGGAATCCGATTCACTAGGAAGGAAGAAAAGGTCAACCAACTCCCATTCCTAGACGTGATGGTACATGGAACACCGAATGGAGAATTCAC
>NW_025205790.1:0-10913 GCF_004010195.1 Chiloscyllium plagiosum | reverse complement strand
ATTGAACCTGGGTCTCTGGCGCTATGAGGCAGCAATGCTAACCACTGTGCCACCATGCCACCCATTGTGAATGTTTTAAACCATTTTCCCACTAAAACAATCTGGGAGTCTTTTAATCTCTCACAATCAAATCATGCAAGCTTAACAGGCAGACTTCACAACAAATCACATGACTTCATGTTCCTTGTGTTAAAGACAGTCCCAAAATATAATAATCTTATACACCTTATAGTTATAATAGCATAATGTTAAGCATTTCATCATCGATAACCTTCAAAAGGTTAAGTTTTCTGCTGTCCCTGAGATCAACCTAGTTACTCTGATTTATTTATTAAGAAATGTGCTTATTTTACTGTCGATCCTTTGTTTAAATTACTTACTGTCTCTTATCTGCCACAAATTTTCACACTGACCAAATTCTCGTCATTAACTTTAGTAAGCTAATCTTTGCAGATTTAATCAACTTGCACCAAGTTCTGAGCTTAAAGCTTTGTACTGAAAAGTGACATAGACAAAGAGAAGCAGGGAAGAGACCCCAAAAAGATAGATAGCCCCAACCAAACACATACAGAGGGTGGCAATGAATACTAACTGGAATTTTAAAAATGGTTGCAGTACACAGCAGATCAGTTAATACAGAGGAGCAATGTGTTAAATGTAACAATCCTGATGAATTAATACACTTTTATGAATAGCATTCCAGCAGAAATTGGCAATATTAATCAATTAATCCTATCGATAGAGTCAGCAGCATAGAGAGGAGAAAGTTACCTGGAGATAAAGGGTCTCTATTCCAGCATTGCATTTCTAAGATCCCAAATTCCAAAGCAACCTGACGTTTGTTTTTATTGTTGCTGTATTTTGGTGAATCCAAATGAACTGAAAGAAATATGATTGCATTACTTTGCTGCAGATGTGAATGGATTGTCAAAATGTGCAGATCGGGGAAAGAATGGTGTAATTGAGCAGACAGTAAATGCCTTCTGAAGGAGGAAATTACAGCTTGATTTCAGTGACTGCTTTGATTCAGGATATGAAGATTAAAAGTTTATATACTTTCAGAAAATGCAGTAAACTTTCTAAAACCTATCAGGTGACTGCACCATATTGGTTCATGCAAGATCAACTAACTGCTTCTGAGTTTATCTCCCACATGCAGATTATAAATATCAGTAAAATTTCCAAATTGCATTTGTGTCTTATAAGTGTTGACTCTTTTCTCTTACATAAGTTTAAAGTGCTGTAGGTTCTCTGTGGAACCCATCAGATTTGTTAACTAATTTTATATATTCATTTACCAAAGAATTTTAATACCAATTATTTAAAAAAATTACCTTACTCCTTGCATTTAAAACAGTGTACTTTTGAAAATAAAGTTATCATATTCTCTTACTCAGAGAACTGACTGTCATGAGCTAGCACACTCAACATCTTGCAAATCCATATTCCAATTTATACGCCCAGATAATTGAGTGAACAACATCTCTTTATCACTTAAGGTGCTGTGTAAAAATGTGCTTTTGTAGTCTCAATGCAATTCCTACTTCACTTGGACACAATCCCACTTTCAACTGGACTTTTCCTGATCAATATGCTTGTGCTGACAGCAGACTCTCCTGTAAATTGTCATGTTAGTTAAGATTCTACACAGTGCAGATCAAAGTTCAACTGACCATGTCATTCTTAAACATTTCTGAACAGATTTTAAACTGAATACTGACAATGCTTGCTCAAATCCTACCTCTTGGTCCTTTGCCATAAGAGCAAATATACATTGTTCACTCATGCCCACCAGCTAAGTTGCTGATGGTGCACAAACTCTGTATATAGTAACCTGACATAGCTGGAAAAGTATGTTGAATCTGCATACAGCAAAGAAACAATCAGTGAGTATAGTTTACTGATCTGTCTTGAGAAGTCTTTTGAAACGTTTAATTTGATAATTAGCATTTTATATTGATTGAAATTGATTGTGGTCAAATGAAAATATCATAACAGAGATTGAGAGTTTTTTTTATTGAATAAAGATACTGAAGGAAATTGAAACAAGGCATACAGTTGTTCTGAACTTTTCATTTCTCTATTTTCTCATTTATTCCTACAATCTGTAATGCTGGACTTTTGATTTCTTTTCTTTTTAAACTTGTTTTCCCTAAGAATCTGTGCTGAAGAACCTATCTTCATACATAAGATGGAGCTGTAAGTGCCGACTAGTAAACTCTTCACTGCACTCATTTGAGTACATGTGGCAGTAAAGTTAATTCAAGGCAGTTAAAATGCAGTTTAAGTTACAGATAGGCCATAATCTAATTGAATGATGGAACAGGCTTGAGGAGTTGAATGGTCGAACCCTTGACATGTATTGGCAAAAAGTTGGGGGAGTTGGCTTATTGTAACTGAGTACTTACTTGGTGCTGGTACTGGTACCTGGTTACATTCTGAGCAGAATCATCCTTCGACCTGACCAGGAAAACAAGTCATCCTACAAATGAACAAATCTCCTACATCAATAAGTTTTCCTGAGTGACCAAAACTCTGCTTGAGATGAATATTATTAAGGGAAGATAATATTGAAATACACAAATTATTAAAGTGTTCTAGCTTCTGTTAAACAAAATGCAACAAACCGTGAAATAATCAGATATATTACCTTACTAGTCCTAAGGAGTGCACACCTTGCCAGGACATCATTGCCTCCTAAACCCAGATTAGATGAAGGGTGTTGTGTGGAGTTATGGGTTAACTACTGAGCATGTGTGTAGGATCTACCACTGTTGAGATTGGACCCTGGGAGAGGTTCCCCAAATCATTACAGTTCTTAACATAAACACAATTTACTGAAAATGCCCAGCAGGTCTGGCAGCATCTGTGGAGAGAAATCAGAGTTAATACATCTGAGGCAGTTCTGAGGCTCAGAAAGTTCTGAGGAAGGGTCACCTCGACCCAAAACGTTAACTCTGATTTCTCTCCACAGATGCTGCCAGGACTGCTGAGTTTTTCTCACAATTTCTGCTTTTGATTCTGATTCACAGCATCTGCAGTTCTTTTGGTTTTCATTACAATCCCAAACTGTCAAGCTTCCAGATGAGGAGGGAGGAACTAGCTCTTCCTTCTTCCCTCACATGTTACCTCAGTTGGTTGCAGAAAACTACATTTGCAAAGGAGCCCCTTCCTTGAGGTTAGCTTTCTATCAGAGAAAAGAAATTTAAGTTTTACAAGGAGACAGTTTAACCAGATGTCCTTCAGTTTACAAAAAAACACTTAAGTTTATAAATTAAACATAAGAAGAAATAACAATACAGCAAACATACACACAGATTCAAAATGAGAAATAATTTCAAAATAAAAGTGTACGAAAAGTTAAATGATTCAGTCTCTTTCAATTGTGAAAAGTAGAAAGGAGAAATATGATAATTGAATAGGCATTTTTAAAATTCTGAACTTTGCAAGTTAATTGAAATTATTTGTCTTGTTTTCTTTTGACTGACTTGTTTGCTCCCTCCACTCAGAAAGGAAAATTTCTTTACCTGCAATGCAGGGGTGACAGTGGATGATTCTTCAACTGTGACCTTCACAGCACACTAGTACTTAGACCCAGGTACCTTAGCTCATGTCCCCTCCTTCTTCCATAAATACACAGAGACCATGGTAGAATTGCCTTTTAACCCTGAAAGACACAACATATCTTTCTCCCTCAGACTTCTACCATTTTTTTATCATGTTCAATGTCTGATGCAATTTGCAGCAGATTCCTATTCTGTTTGTGGTGTATTTTCTCTTTTTGAAATTTCACTGACACCTGCAGGTGCGAGATTCCAGTGTTCCCGATCAGATATCCACTGAATCTACGTCCACAGTCATTTTGGTTGTATCAGTCCTCTTTTAGAAACCTCCTGTTGGATCTTTTTCCCTTTAGATAATCAGGGGTTATGATGCATGGTCATGACAATATCATTATGTTACTAACATGTGCCTGAGATCTGAGGGAAGGAAGCACAAGCGAAGCCTTGTTCTACCATGCTTAAGTACATCATTCGTAGGTAATCTCTTTTAACAGTTTACACCAGCCTTGTGTTCAGGCCTCATTTGTCTGGAGTTCCATCAATATGCGTACATGCTGATGTTATCATCTGAGGAAGTGCTTTTGAAAAATGTGTGAGTTTGATAATGAAAGCAACCTGTAAGAACATCAATCAAGAAGCAGCCATGAATCTGGGATAATTGACCAACTGTGTTCATTTCCACTTTATGGGATGCTAACCAATAGCTTAAAGCAGTAAAGGAGAAAATGAGACAAGGACCTAGGACTGCTGATATCGGTTAGTGCTCAGACTATCAATAAAGCTTAGAATGTTTCGAAGTCCCATAAACAACTCCAAAAATGTTTTTCGAATGATTTGGCAAAAGGTGCAGCATCACAAAAGAAAATACCACAATAATTTTGTTTTCTATTTTGCAAGCCATTGAATCTTGCAATGTAAATAATTTGGAAATGACTCATCAGAGGGGGGTGTTCTAGACACTGTGCAACATAAGAAATGGAAGGTATTTAGAAGTAGAATTAGCGATATGTATTCAAATGAGTACAGTGAGAAGTTTACAATTCACCAATTAGGTACAAAGATGGGTACAGATTCTCGAGTAGAAATTCTCAGGGAAAAAAGTTAGAAATGTAAAGACATAAAAAGTCCAGCATTGCAGATCCTACAAATAAATTAAAAAAGTAAAGTAAAAAATTAACAATAACAGTCCTTCAAACCCAATCCTTGTTGGTACCTAGGCTGTCGACCATGTCAGACTTCACCCTGAGGTTCTCAAGGCTGAGAGACAGCTTTGGAATTACCTCAAGGCAGGAAGTCACACTGAGGCCACACCAGGCCGCTGAGAGACCACCAAGATAAGTCAAGAGACTGCCACACTGGCCCAAGAGGACGCCACACCAAGTCCACACTGAGGCCAGGGGTCCAAATCCACGCTGAAGCTGGAGGTTCAGGAGATCACCGAGAAGAGAGAAGCAAAAAAACACAAGAGAAAAGATGTAGAAACAGGGTGGAGCAGACAAGCTCCGGCTGAAGAGACCTACTCCACCGCCAACTTTATTAGATAAGGATTTAATATAAATCTTGGATAGACATTAATCAGGACGTTGGGCTTTTCTTTTGTTATACATTGCTGATCCGTACAGAAATCCCATTTATCTACATTTGATACTCTTAACCAATATAAATCTACAAATCTCTGTCTTACCCAATGCATTGTAAGCAAACCAGACTAGAATGTGTCACAGCACACACAGAGAAAAAAAATCTTTTCTCCTTTCCCAATTGTACATGTGAGTAGAATGAAAATTACATTTGGTTTTCTTTCATTCCAAACAAAAAAGATATTTTAAGCTGACAATGGTCCTTTCTGATTCCTTCAGCTACTCCCGCTCACAACTCTGCTACCAAATCCACTTCCCTTATTAGGGAAGTGTTTTAGTATTTCACAGTTATAGCTGAATCATTCTTGTGCACTGTTCAGTTTACCAATGATTGTAAGATTGCAATCCCTTCATTGTCCGGCACAGCGACTATGCTGGACCAGGAAGTAGCTGCCAGCAATTGGTCATTGTTTGCTTCCAGAAGAGGGAAGCTGATGTTTACAGTCCCTCAAAATGTGATTTTCATGAGATTTTGATGCTGATGATGACTGCAGTGAAATTTTTCAAGAACCAGGGGATTTGTAAGGATAAGGCAAGGACCAATTAAGAGGGGAATGAAATGGAATTAAAATGCCTTATTAATGCAAAGCAGCCAGAATTCAGTTGCTTAATGTCGCTTTGTTCCTTAATGGCAATTTTCTTGACCACAGTTCAGACTGCAGTTGCTGCCCTCTAGTGTTATTAATCGTGATTAAAAAATGCCGGTTCTTTATTCGAACAGTGCAGAGATGGATACGTTTTGAGAGAAAAGAGTTTAAAACTCCCAGACATTAAAGTTCAATTACAAAAAAAAACCTGCTGGAACAGGTTTAGAGGATTTTAATTATTATTGTGAAGTATTTTGTACAGTACTGTTGTAGACCTTAATTGTCTTTTCCTGGATGGGCAATTTCAAAACTAGGGGGCACAATTTAAGATGAGGGGAGAGATTTAAAAAAGACAAGGGCAAATTTTTTACACATGGTGGTTCGCATGTGAAATGAGCTTCCTGAGGAAATGGTGGATGTGGGTACAATTACGTTTATAAGATGTTTGTATAAATAGGAAAGGTTTGGAGGGATATGGGCCAGGAGCAGGCAGGTGGGACTTATTCAGTTTGGGATTATATTTGGGTGTGGACTGGGTGGACCGAAGTGTCTGTTTTCAGATTGTCTGACTCTATGGGGGAATAGAAACTCAATTTCTTTGTTCAGTAAATGCTTTGCTGTGCATAATTTTGAAATTCATAACTTTGATTCGTAGACATGTTGAAGTGAATGATTTTGGATAACATGGCTGTGGAGGTATGGATCTTATTCCTGATAACCTTCAAGCGAAAAAAAGAAAAAAATGAGCCAGGGATCTTTGTCTCCATCGCTCCCACATGAGAGCTAAAACCATTATAAATCTGCATCACTTATGATGCTTGCAAGATCAACTAACATGTCATCACTTGCTCAAGGATCAAAACAAATGCCTGCTTGACCAGGAATGCGGAGTGTTGCCGGTCAACTGTGTGAAGTGTCTCCTGCCAAAGGACCAGGGAGAACTTTGAGGCAGTGAAATAATCGTATTAAAGAGAGAAGTAATTAAAATTTTACACTTGGATGTTTCAAATATTTATGTTTTGAATTTTGTAAGTAACACCATCAACATCTGACAGAATAGCAATGTCCTGTCCTGTTTCTGTGTTCAATACAAAACTCTTGAGGTCTGAAATAATACATGGAAGAGAGAACTAGAAGGAATGTTGAGAAGAAATGTAAAATGAGTTTGTGAATCTAATTCAAAAGTGAGATTAAACGAAACCCAAGATGTATTCTTGTCCTCTGGCAGCCATTTGTTAAGTGTTATCTTTATGTACTGAAAGTTTTGGTTGACATTGTTTAATTGACCAGCTTCCATTCTTTCCAGCTTAAAATATACCAGGTAATACAGTGAGACTGTTAGCTTTGTTGCTCCTCTCATGACCTGCCTGTGGAACAGAGTTAGACAGCAGGTCAGTGGAAATGACAGCTCCAGCTTTGGCAGACAATGCAGCTGCATCACGACAGTGTTTGCAAAGGATCAGGAATGCAAAGCTGTTTTAACGTGTTAAGGAAAAAAAGCAATAATTATATTAAACAGTTTTTTTGTGTAAAAATGGCACTAAACCAACACTCCTCTTCCTTTCAAACATGCTGCCTTTCAGACTTGTGGATAAAAAATAACAAATCAATATTCATTTGAAATTTCCACTTATCTATGATTAAGCTTTCTGTTTGCAATAACAGCTGAATGGTTATTCAAGGCCAAGTCACAGTTGAATATGATACCTGAATGATTCTGCTCTGGGAATGTGATTTCTTCAGGGGAAATGTAACATTGCTTGTAAGATCTTGTCTTCATGTTTCTAGCGCAGTCAGTAAGATGTGGCACTAACAATCAGAATTATTATAAACAGGAGGTTTCTAAATTAGCACTTGGACAGTGGTTTAAAAAATAAACATTGTAGGTATTCAAGAAGGTTTTGAAGAGTTTTTGTTTCTTTAACATTTATATCTGTGGTAGGCTGTGTCCTCGTATGAGCTTGTTGGATCTTTACACAAGCTTTGGCCAGTCTTCCAGGTTACTTTTCAACAATGTTTTACACATGCTGCTCTACTGTGTTTATTCCAAATTCTAGCAGAGTACTAACACATGACTTCAAGACACAGTAAGATTACAGTTTACCTCAGAGGCTCATCTATATAGTCATTAAATCCTATCTCTATCGACTTTTCCACATTGATCTGCATTTTGACCTTTCTTGGGATGTGTGAATACCAGGTTTTCAAAACATGTTGGAAATGCAGTGAATTGAACAGCAAGCAAATGAAAGCAAATCCGTACTCAACTGGTGCCAAGGATAGGACTAGAGAAGCTAGCAATGTTCCTGATTAATGGAGTGTTAAGAGAGTTCAGGGATACAAGGAGTTTTAATAACAGAGTATCATAAAGAAAGGGGAGGTGTTTGAGAAAAAGAACTGTGGGTCTGGATATCTGAAGCAAAATCAGAAAATGCTGGAGAAACTCAGCAGATCTGGTGGCATCAGAGGAGAGGAAACAGAGTTAATGTTTCGAGTCTAATTACCCTTCTACTGAACTCTAATCTGACCTCTGAGTTCTGAAGAAGAGTCACCAAAGCCAAAACATTTGCTCTTTTTTTACCATAGATGCTGCTGGACATGCTGAGTTTCTCCAGCAATTTCTGGTTTTGCTTAAGAAAAGGGAGATGATGGCCTATTATTGCTAGACTATTGGCTGCAGAGACTCTTAGGGGGCTAGGTTTAATTCCCACCATGGCAAAGGGTAACATTGGAATTTATTAAAAGATTGGTATTCTGAGTTTTGAAATAATTTCACAGAGGCCGATATCTCATCACCAAATCACCCTTTATTTACACATGAATAGGCCTTGCCTATAATACTGCCTTATACAGAGTCAGGCATCAGAGTGTTACTATCTCTGACACACAACCTTTTTATGTCAGCCAGGGGTCCCTGATTGGACCAGATTAACAGACCCAATCAGGGAACTCAGATTCTATTACGTGCAGCTCGTTACAATCACTACAAGCTTAATGCTGACCATGAAATGGTTGCTAAAAAAAATCCACTTGGCTCATTCCTGCCGTTTGGGTGAAAGAACCTGCCTTCCTGCCATACATGTGACTCCAGACCAATAACAATGTGGTTGATTCTTAACTCCCTTCTGGGCAATTAAGGATGTGCTATAAATGCTGGTCTAGCTAACAACACCAACATCATGGGAATGAATGTTTTTTTTCCAAAAAAAAACTGTTCCCAGTGACCAGGAGTCACAGAATTTAAACATTTAGCAAAAAATTGATGGCTGAAAGGGGATTCTCTTATTATCTGGATAGAGATTGTGGATGTGGACCAATAAATGCTGCCTTTAGCAGTGATGGCCAGATCCTATTGTTGGGAAGTAAGTGTATTGTGTAAGCACATTCAGCAATAACCTATCAAAAGGGAGTTGTACTTAAAACTGAAACTTTTTCAAGGGGATGAAACAGAGGCATGGCATGAACTGGGAGCTCTTTCAAAGAGCCAGCAGAGGCATGATGGACCAAATGGCCTACTTTTGCAATGTACATTTGTGATTATTCCTCACGC
Organism: Chiloscyllium plagiosum; assembly: GCF_004010195.1. Classification (NCBI taxonomy): domain Eukaryota; kingdom Metazoa; phylum Chordata; class Chondrichthyes; order Orectolobiformes; family Hemiscylliidae; genus Chiloscyllium; species Chiloscyllium plagiosum. The sequence goes on along the minus strand of NW_025205790.1, from coordinate 1,573 downwards.
TCAGTTTTTGATGTTAAAGGTTGATGTGAGCATTATGCTCCAATGTGAAATATAAACTGTAATGGCTACTTAAGGATCAGCAACCTTTGTCGGTTGTGAAACCCAGTAGAGAGGAATTGTACCTACTGAGATTTAAATATCTCAAAGGTTCAGTTATATCTCGAGGTTTCAGGATGTAGTCTGACCACTTGACCTGTCCATTGCCATGTTATACTGATTTCTCATTCAAAACGGAAAGTGATTCTTTAATTGGATAAATTTTGTACTTAATTAAATATCATTTTCCCTGTGTCTTTTGTTCGTTTGCTCAGAGAACCTGGTCCAAATTGGTTAGGTCAGTATTCATTGTCTGTTCCTAATAGTCCTTGAGAGGTGGTGTGAAGCAGTTTTCTTGAAGCATTGCAGTCCATAGGGAGGTAAACACATCCACAATGCTGTTAGGAAGAGGGTTCCAGTGTTTTGTGCCAGTAACAGGGCAACATAGTTTAAGGTGGACCGATGATGTAGCGGTAGTGTTATGGACTAGTAACCCAGGGAAAAATTCAGGCTAATGTTCAATGGACTTGGGTTCAAATGAACACAGTCTGCCAATTTCTCAGCAACAAACCCAAATAAGCAGACAAAATGCATCCAAAAACCTCAGTCACACTCCCCTACATCAAAGACAGCTCAGAAATGACTGCCAGACTACTCAGACTTCTTGGCATCATGGTAGCCCACAAACCCACCAACACACTAAAACAGCAGCTAATGAACTTCCACATGCACACACTTCATCTTTCACACTCACTTCTTCTCACATACCCTCACATGCTCACCCTGTCACCTCCCTATTACGCACTCGATCACACTGACGCACACAACCGACACGTGCACTCACACGTGCATACAAACATACACACGTGCATGAACACAAACACGCACGCACACACAGAATCGTGCACACACACATGCACACACAGACACACACACATGCACACTCACACACTCCCTCTCACACACACGCACGAGCACACACACCATCTCTTTCACACACACTCACTTTCTCACACACACACACACACACACACACACAATCTCTGAGCAAGTCTAGTTGAAGTTGTTAAGAAATGTTTTATTCGCATTTTCCTTCATTAGCTATTCAAAATTCAGGGAGAAGGGTATTGATTCGCAGGGACAGCTAGAGTGGACATTGGAGGGTCATGTGATGAAATCTCCAGGATGAGATCCAGCCTGGGTTGGCAACTCTGGGGCCACTGTCAGCTCAACATCTGAAAACTAGGAGCGAATTGTGACTGGCAGGTGGTGTTGAGCTGTGAAACCTGACCGGGACACGTGAGGCTGGTGGGAGTGAATGTGACGAAGCCATGGTAACCCATTGATCCCAAGTAAATCAATAGGACAATGAATCAAACATCACTTCAGGAAAGCAGCAGGATTCGAAACAAGCCCAGAGCAGTGATTGATGGAGACAGTCTGGAGAAAACATCACAAATGCAAAGAAATTGGGCCACACAGTGAGTGGGAGATAAACACGAATCATTATTGTTGCCACTTACTAAATATTCCTCTG
>NW_025205789.1:6403-10912 GCF_004010195.1 Chiloscyllium plagiosum | reverse complement strand
GGTAGGTAGATCTCATAAGGTGTTATTACAGGAATATCTTGAGAGTCTGTTGAAGTGAAGGAAGCTCTCTTAAATGCACATAAGCTTGGAGCAGAAATAGAAAGAGACCATATCTGAATCTAAGGAGGGACCAGGTTAAACATACATTGAATGTGAAAGGAACAAAAAAGCAATGCTGACAGATGAGTACAGACATTAAAATATTTCATATATGTAACTCTTAAGGGAGCCGACGGTTTCGGAGCCATGGAAATATTTACTTCCAGAGGCAGTGAGAACTCACGAGGAAGAGCAGAGTGACAACGACAGCATCAGCAGTTAAAATGGCTGAATATTATGGACTGGTTTATGAATTATGGTTTGGTTGGTGTGTGCTGTCAAGAAGTGAGGCGGGAACGAGAGGTTCCTTGTTATGGGAGTCGAGGAAATTAGATCGTCTGAAATTTTGAGACTTGTTTCAAGGAACGTCTTTTTTTTTTCGTGAAAGACTGCCACAGGCTTCACTGTCTTACTACAATTTCTCGAGTTGAACACTCAGCCTATGTTTATACAATGATGCATAAAACGTTGCTTGTTTTACTTAGATTACATTCCGCACTCAAGTAATGTAGAATGCAATAATTCAACATAACCAAAAGCACAGTGCCATTCCTCTCTTTAAACTGGATTTTTCTCAAGGACAGAGAGATTAGGAGTGTAAGATGAAATCTCCATAATTCGTCAAATAGTATGACACAACGCCACTCTTTATCTCCAGAATTACGTTTCGATGACAGCTGCAATTCTGAGAGCCGGGTTACCTAACATCTTGGCCAAGTGTCCGATAATGCAGCAGTATGTCAACTTCTTACTGCTTCCACAACACTCTCCTTGTTGACCTTCCAGATCAAAATCTAAGTTTACAATACCGATTCATCAAATAAAGGGAGCGCATTTCCTTCTGGAAAATGGAGCATACTTATATATATTTTTTCATCGTAGGAATCGTGATGGGGTAGGGTCCAGTAGATGATCACTGGATTTGGACGAAAAAATGTGGAAGGAACAAACTGCGCACAATAACAGCCTGTAATTCTCGGTAGGATGTAAAGTAATCGGAATATGATAGCAAAGGTGATGATCCCAATGCGTGGAAGTTCCCCTTTTATCCAGCCAGGCGAGTTCAAAAGCCATCCTCAAATAAAACAAGAGCGTAATTTCGTAATTTCTGTGATTCACGAAATCGGATAGATTTTTGGAATTATCTGATAGCGGGTACAGCATTCCGCAACAATAACAGCACAAATGTCACACACCCCCCTGCGATATTAGAAAACCGAAGGCCAAGCGGTTTACAGGGAAGACTGTTCTATATTCGACATGCTCAGTATTGCTCTCGGTCAGGCCTGCAGTGCTATCATTGTCGACAATTTCCAACACTATTTCTAATTTGCCCAATTCTTGGGAATGCCAACAGGTTCAAATAGGAGTGGAAGATGTTGTGGTTCTGTTCGGCGAGCTGGGAATTTGTGTTGCAGACGTTTCGTCCCCTGTCTCGGTGACACCCTCATTGCTTGGGAGCCTCCTTTGAAGCGCTTCTGTCATGTTTCCTCCGGCATTTATATTGGTTTGTCTCTGCCGCTTACAGTTGTCAGTTCCAGCTGTTCCTTCAATTGGTCGGTATATTGGGTCCAGGAGGAAACGACTTGCCCACCCGGGTTAGCAAACAGGTGAAGGAAATCTTGAGCTTCGGTGTAAAGGTATCCTACATAAAACTATGATGCATGTTAAGACATATCCCATTGTTCCATCATTACACAGCTCACAGGTACTCTTGGCACTCATAATGCAAGGCCACACACCTGCACTTTTCAGGGGGGAGCAGCCAACTGCTCTCAACAATCTCTTGCCCAATGATCCTTCTGATCACAGCGAATGAAACCTTTATTATCCTTGGACTAAACCATCCACTGCCAACCCATCCAATTGGTGTGGGCAATACTTTTGGTGCCTTCCTTACGAGATTGGTTATGTTGGAGAAACTGGCATTCAGACCCTAATATGCCTGATTAAATAAACCATGTCAGTCCACATAAATGAGAGATTTAAAAAAACAGCCCTGCAATTCTGCCTATGCTAGATGAGATTGATAATTTTGTAAACCGGAGCGAGCTGGCGCTCAACACAATTTTTTTTGTTCCCAGGGGTACTCCCACGAATGATTCCGACAGGAAGGGAGTCGGAAGATGTCGTGTTAGACATTAGTGAATAATTTGCTTCACTATTCATTACTTAGTGGGACATTCACTTTTCTGGGGAGAGCTTGAAATAGTCTTACATGAAATAAAATATTGATTTTAGGAAGAAAGATGTGCAGCAAATTTTGAAAATATCGAGGATAGGCAAATCCCCTACACCGGACGGGATATACCCGAGGTTTCTTCGGGAAGTGAGGGAAGAGATTGGGCCTTTGGCACAAATCTTCGAATCCTCGCTGTCCATTGGCGAAGTGACAAATGGTTGTCGGTTGCAAACACCATTCCCATGTTCAACAAAGGGTAAAAGGATAATGCTGATAATTATAGGCCAGTAAATGTTATGTCTGTGGTGTTCAAATTATTGGAGACAGTTCCGAGAGACAGGATTTATGATAACTTGGAGAACCTCAGATTGATTAGAGATAGGCATTATGAGCAGGTACAGTTCATGCCTCACAATCCTTCTTGAAAAGTTTGAGGATGTGACAAAATACGTTGATGAAATTAGAATAGTGTTGGTGGTATATATGAAGTTCCGCGACGTTTGCTCATTCAGTCAGTAACGAGGCATGGATGCAGTGCAACCTAATTGGCTGGGTCGAGAATTGGCTAATCAACAGAAGACAGATGGTGGTGGTAGATGGAAAGTGTGTTCAGCCTCGAACAAAGTGACCAATGTTCTGCAGAGACTGGTTCTAGGGCCTTTGTTCTTTGTGATTGTTATAAATGATTCGAATGAGGAAGTGAAAGGATTGGGTAGTACGCTTGCTGATGACACGAAGTTTGGCGGAGTAATAGACATAGTGAAGGGCTGCTGTGGATCACAATGAGACATTGGCAAGATGCAGAACGGGGCGGACAAGTGGCAGATGGTGTTCAACCTGGAAGAATGTGAAGTCATTCACTTTGGAAGCTTGAAAGTGAATGTAAAAATTATAGGTTTTCAGGCAGGATTCCTTGCAACGTGGAGGAACAGAGGATTCTTGTTTTCCCTGTCCACAGATCTGTCCGAGTTGCCACGCAAGTTAATTGGCTTGTTACTAAGATGTGTGCTGTGTTGCCTTTCATTAACAGGGAGAATTGGCTTCAAGATTCACGAGGTTATGCTGAAACTCTTTCGAGTCCGAGTTAGACCACACCTGGAATATTGTGTCCAGTTCTGTTCGCCTCATAATAGGAAAGTTGTCGAAGTTTTAGAGAGGTTGGAAGCAAGATTTACCAGGATACTGCCTCGACAGGAGGGCATGTCTTACCAATAAAGATTGAGTGAGCTTCGCCTTTTCTCATTGGAGCGAAGAAGGATGAAAGATGAATTGATAGAGGTGTAAAAGATGAGGAGAGGCATAGACAGAGTGGAAAGCCAGAGACTTGGGAATGCATTGCCAGCAGTGGTTGTAGAATTAGATAGGCTAGGTACATTTAAGCTACTCTTGGATAGGCACATGGAATTTAGTATAATAAAGGGTAAGTAGGTTCATCTGGTTTTTTTTGTGCAGAACTGAATGCCAGCACTACAGCAAAGGTGAAGTGTCTGTTTTGTGCTATACTGTTCTATGTTCTATGTTGTTAAGTTGAATGGGTCCTTAATATAGGGGACGGAATCAGTAAGACATTCTCCTTTCTTATGAAGGCATCGAGTGATCGCCCCAAAAACACGATGCTGCTTAACCCCATTTTATGTGGCCTGTACAGCTTGATTGCGGGGCCACCCTTTCTGGCGATGTTTCCCTGACCCCACTGTTCGTTTTTGGGTTCCTCTATCCATACATATTTTCCATGTCCGGGACTGAGACAAGAATCCTGAGAAGCCACCATTGCATTGCAATATGTAACTTTTAGCAGAAGAAGAATATACCCGTGTAAGGATGTCTCTAAATTTGGCAGGTATGGACAAGCCAGTTATTGAAGGTGCAGGCTTCCTCAATGGGTGAGGATCCTCATTAATCATGTTTTGAACCTCAGAGAGGATCGAGGCTTCAGGTCAGCGATATCATCGACCGGGCACACATGTGGCAAGATAAGTGAAATTAAAAGTTTCATTAGCATCAGTGGGGGCGGTGAGCGACTCAGATGCTATATCCAGGGGACGCATTTAAACCTGGAGGCTAGTCTGCTTCATAATGGGGTCGGTAGAATCAGGTGAGGATATTGTCATGCCAGTAATCTGCACGAATTCCCGGCACTGCAAAGTTTGATTAGAGTTGGGGTGGTACTGGGTGGGGTGGGGGGTGGGGGGGGGGGGGGAACTGTTGTTGATCGGCTGTAGTCAGGG
>NW_025205789.1:0-6390 GCF_004010195.1 Chiloscyllium plagiosum | reverse complement strand
AAGGGCATTTTTACATTCATGACGTTCAGCAACGTGTAACCATTTAATGAAACAATGCATCTTATCGCATTTGTCCCAGTTGGATCAACAACACCTTCCTGAGTAATTTCTTGCCATTCCTAATTTTATTTAAGTCAAACGATTCTTCATAGAGCCAACGGTCCTTGGACTATCTGAAAAGATCTAACAAAAGGCAATGACGCACCCACAATCTCGTGTTTCACGGAGGACCATAACACCAGTGACCCAGTGGAACGATGAGGCCCAATACCTGTTACCGTAATATTTCCACCTTATGATGCAAGTTATTTTTCTCAGTGATTTTGCTTCAACCTTTCAGCTGTCTTGGTAAAACTGGATAAGATACACTTTCTATAATTCTGCAAACGAAATCACACAACAGAAGTCTCAATATCAAGCAATATTTTTCCACTGTAGCTGCAAGTCTGAGAGCCAGGTTATCTTTTCAGATTGGTCAAGTAACCCATCATAGTATGTCAAGTTCTTGCGACTTGCAAAATGGGGCACTGGCATTAGTATTGGAACAGAAGGGATCTGTACCGATACCTAAATCGCGTTGGTGCCAGTGTTCCAGCAGAAAAGGTAACTCGGGTGATCAACAGGACTTTAACCTAATAAATGAGTAGAAGGGCAGGGAAAAACTCCAAAACGTGTAATGCTCAAATGGAAGCGAATCTGTAGTTTAGATCTGTGGTTGTGGATTCAATTACATTGACATGTATGAAAAAAAAGAGAAAATACGGGACAACTCAGGAGGATTGATTAAATTTTACAGCACACAAAATAGTGCAGAGTGTTTGGAATGGGTTAGAAACTATACTTTAAACAAATTTGATTAACGAATAACAATCAGAACAGGTACGATCAATACAGAACTAAAGGTGTGATTTCTGAAATCATGCCATATACGAAATAAGGTAAATGAGTTTGTGGCGTGAAACAAAACTGGCAGGCATGGGCGGTTACAGAGACGTGGCTGAAAGGGAGTCGGGACAAGTGACAAATTATCTGTCGGTAACTTTCCACAAAAAAATCAGACAGGTGGGCAGAGTAGGTGGGGTTGTGTTATTTCTAAAAATGAAGGTAAATCTATAACAGTATATGAAGTAAGGTCAGGTGATGTAGAATCTGTGTGCGGAGGATACGGAAAAGTTAAACAAAACTAGTTTGGTAGTAATCTACAGAGTTCCAAATCATAATCAGGATTTTGGGCATACGATAAACCAAGAAACAGAAGGGTTGGGCAAGTCAGGCAAGATTACAGTAATAATGATTGAATTCAATGTTCAGATAGAGTGGCAAAATCAGATTCGTCGTGGATCGCATCAAAACGTAGTTGTAGAACGTCTATGAGACGTTTTCTTTCAGCACCTTTTGGTGGATCCCATGCAGAAGAGGCAGTTTATTATTTACTGTTTTGCAGTGACATAGATTTGGTAAGGGTGCTAAAGTTAAAGAAATTCCTAGATCAGTGACCATGACATGCTGGAACGTACAATGCAATCTTTAAGGAGAACATGGATTCTGAGCTAACAGTATAACAGTCGAAAGAAGGCAAGTACAACTGCACGATAGTGGAGCTGGCAATAATTGACTGGAAGATGAAACCATAAGGAATGACTTTGGAACAGCAATGACAGGACCTTCCCGTAGAATTGAGAGAGAAGCAGCAAAACTCCATCCGAGACAAACAAGTAGACTAAAGGGAGGATGATGCAAAAGACGTTTGGGCAAATGCATAAACAGGAATGTTAAGAAGGATATGGGCCATTTGCTGGGCAATGGTGCAAGCGTGGATGAAACAGTTCGCGTGAAAGGGTCTGCCTCCTCGACGGGGGTCTCTTTGAATCTATGACCTCGAAATCAAAATATAACTCATAATTGTACTCACAGAGATCAAGTGTTAATGTTACTTTCAGTATATGTGTTTCAACGCTGCTTCTTCAACAAAACAAAGCGAGTTAAAGCGAGTGAGAAATTTGCATCACTCATACAGTGTATTTGGTGCATATGAGGAGGTGAACAAACCCATCTTCACTGCATATGAGCTTGTGCCCGCGTTTCATGAAGCTAACGAGGCAAACGACATTGAATTGGAAAGGATCAAATAAAGTAATTTTGATAAGTGAAAAAACTGGGAGGAATGTTTATGTTGGAGAAGAGTATGGAGTACTCATATGGAAGAGCACAGAGATAAAACGGCAACATTCACAGCCGAAATGATCGATAATTATGAATTGGTTCAGAAGTCAAAGTTGGGTTTCCGACATCAATTTCAATCCATGAGGGACAGACATTATGAAAAGAGAAAATCTGGCGTGGCAAGGAAAGTTTGGAACTCGATGAGCATAATCAGGATGAAGGAAGAGCTTCAAATTGAAAGACAAGTTGGAAAACTCCCGTAGTTTCACTGCACTGAAGTAGGACACGTTAATAACAATGTTGGTAGGTCAGAAAAAAAGCATGGGAAGCCAGAGGTAGGAAACATAGTAAGACAGTGAATTTTGTCGATGTGATAAAGAAAGACAAAGTGGAGGCTAAACGCCAACACCAGAATGTACAAGCCAGTCGGAGGTTGGATCAGAAGGAAGTGTCAGAACTTTTCAAACTATATACCTGCCAAATTAAAACTTACTCGCATAGTAGCAGCTGGTAAAGAAGTTACAATATGAAGGTATACAGGATCCTCACAATCTTTGATGATCAAAAATGAGAACCTACGTTCCTCTGAAGAATAGTTATCGGAGTATATGAGAGTCATGGGAACTCAATGTGAGAGAAGAAGAGTTCAATTACATAAATTGAGGCAAAAGTGTCAAGTGAAGAGTGGAGAAGTCGTGTTAGAAAAACGGTAAAAATTCTCAGTTCCAGGAACACAATCTGTCATAGCTACCCATATAGCTAGTTCAGATTTAGGAATGCTGGCTACTCTGGTTGAATAGACAGTTGTTTACATCAGGAGAACATGAGGATTGCAAATGCTGAAAATCAGAGTCGAAAAGTGTGGCGCTAGAAAAGTACAGCAGGTCAGGCAGCAGCCGAGTAACAGGAGAATCCACTTTCGGGTATAAGCCGTTCATTGGGAATGTATAGGGTGTGGACGTGGGGTAGGTATCCAAGACTGTCCTATGCTTGCTGTGGTTGGAGGAGTGGAGTTCAATGGTGCAGGTGCAGCAAGTGAAGGAGATGCGTTGGAGGGCATTATTAAAACCATCAGAGAGGAAATTGTGGTACTTGGATACGAGGACGTCTGGGATACGTTGGAGGAGAATTGTTCCCCGTGGGAGCAGATGCGGTGGAGACAGAGGAATCAGAAAGGGTCAGTGTTATTTCAGATGGGAGGAGGGGTACTCCACGTAGCTGTGGGAGTTCGCAGTTTTGAATTAGATGTCCGTGTTGAGTAAGTTGCTGGATTGATTACGGAGAGGTTCAGGTTGGGGAGGGCTGTATCCGAGCTGGTTCAGATGAACTTGAGTTCAAGGAGGAAAATGGTTGTGAAGTTGATGTACTGGTCAACCGCCTCGTGGGAGAACGAGTTTGCGCTGATACACTCAGCGATTTAAGTGGGGAAAAGGTGGGGAATTATGCCAGTGTAACTGCCGAAGAATGGCTAAACTATATATCCGACGAAGAGGTAGGTATAGGTAGGGCCATGGCTACACATTTGGCCTAATGGAAGTGGGGGAATTCGGATGAGGATTTGTAGATGGTGCGGACCAGTTCAGCCAATCAAATGAATGTATCATGGTGTTATTGGGGTACTGGTTGGGTTAGCGGCAAGGAAGGAAACGGAGGGCTTGCAGGCCTTTACCATGATGGGTAGAGGTCTACAGGAACTAGACGTCTATTGTGAAGATGTGGTGTTTTGGGCCGATGAAACAAAAGCCACGGAGGAGCTGGAGTTCGTGGGTGGTATCCCAATCGTGTGCGGGGTGTTCCTGGACCAAGGGAGAGCGGATGTCGAAGTATTTCTGCAAGCACATCCCAGGATTTTTGCTGACTGTGTGGTAACAAGATATTACAAGTTGAAAAAGGAGAGAGCAAAGAGAACAGATGAGCACCTTCAAATGGATGTTGCAGATATCCTGTTTGATTCGACGTTTGAAAGAAAGTAGGAGTAAATGGGTGATAAAGGAGAGATCTTCAGCTCTGGAAAATTAACCGAGTTACAGCTGAAAGGTGCGAAACAGAAGGAATTGATCGAAAAGTATAATCAAAGAAGACTCTAGATGCATCTCCGTGTGGTGCATTCTTAAAAGTGGTACCTTAATAATAAATTGGAGGCCACCACTTATTCAGCCAGATAGAGATGGTCTGAAGTGCATCAAGTTATATTGCAAGTGAGTTTTAGAAAGGAGGTGTTGCAGGTAACACATGAATTACTACGAGGATATTTAGGAGCAAGAACAATTCAAACTGAAGAATAAAAACATTTTTACTGGCTTGGACATCCAAGAATGTAATTGAATTTTGTCAGTCATGTCATACCTGTAAAGTAATTGGAAAACACGGGTAGCAGAAAAATTCGCATCTTTATAACTATTCCTGCATTTGAGGGACCTCTGACAAGAATCTTAATTGATTTTGTAGGATCGCCAACGTAAATCAAAAGGTGGGAATCAATATGTGTTAACATAAGTGGATGTATCCACGCGATTTGCAGACGCCACTTCTTTACGCAATGTCCCAGCTCAACTGAACTCACAAAGAGAGCAAGGTTCACACTTTGCACCAATATTACTCAAGGATATTACGGGCAGCTCAGGAATAAAACAATTCAAATACAGTGTGCCCCATACAAAGTTGCATGGAGGGCTGGAAAGGTGGCGTCAGACATTAAACTCCATGTTCAGAGCTGACATTCAAGACTAATCAGATGATTGTGATGAAGTAACTTCATTTGTAGTTTTGTAACAGAGATGCATGAAATGAATTGAACACATTCTGTTCGCTTGAAATCATTTTCCTTCATGAAGTGAGAGGAAAAATAACATTGAGTCAGGTGAAATTCGGAGACATAATTCAGAGACCACATTTTTGGGCTATGTGTCAAATTATCGGGCACACATAAATAGAGCAGTGGAGATGGCTACACAATATTTAAAACTTTTACAGCATACCATGCAGGAAGCAGACACGAAAACGAAAACGCTGCAATTTTGAAATTGGAGACCAAGTGTTCGTGTTACTTCCAGTGGCAGGTGAACCTTTAAAACCAAGGATTACTCGACTTTATCGAATCGAAAGGATATTGTGAGCTGAACAAGTTGATAAGAACTGCAGAGAGAAAGAAAGATCACAGAGTGTATCGTGTTAATAAGCAGAGAAGTATTTTCACAGGGTAGGAATACTAGGGGAGAATGTGTTATTGATTGCAAAACAGAAAGAAGAACCAAGTTCAGAACATTCTGAACTGGACTCTCCCCAAGTTAGGTTACTGAATGGGGAAGATGTCAAAACGTGGGATAATTTTTTGAGTTACATTCTCGTGGAAAATCCAAAATACCTCATGCACTTATAGTGATCGGTATGAAGATGTGGATTTACTGTATCTTTAAGAGAGTTCAAAGACAGCAGAACTACCTGACAACACCAAATGTCCTGAACAAGATATAATGTAACATGTGGTTCAGTAACTGGGTAGCTGGTTGTCTGGAAACGACCAAATAGTTTTGAGTGAGGTCAATCATTTTAAATTATATCCCCCACAAAAAAAAGAAACTCCAAGTAAATCTGAATTTAGTATATTGGCAATCTGAAAAGCCAGTGACACAATCAAATGGTTTGGAGGTGTAAGACCGGGCAAAATTGCACAGTTGGGAGGAGAAATGTCGCGCCATCAGCATTTGCAGGCAGCCCGATAATCGCTCTTTTAAAAGTATCTTTATCGAAAAGTGACCTGTGAGACAGAAATCCCGAAGAAGAAAAGAAGATCGATGCAGAAAAGGTTCGAAATCTGGCTAGTTTTGAAATCTTGAACTTTTGGTAAATCTTAATCGTGGAGGTTTAATAAGATTAGTAATGAAGAAGGGCAAGGTAAAAGATAGGTTAGAGGGGTGAGTTGTGAATAGTTGTTAGGTAAGTATTCTCTGTTAGACCACAACAAATAAAGGTGTGAATTCTTACGTTAAATAGTTGTTCGCCTCTCGAATTTTCACTGGTCAGTGCAAGAGTTAAACCTTTTCCGTGTTGCTGGTTTTAATTGAGCAGGAGGCTTACACCGTGTGTACCACTGTTACACAGTGAGACAGTAGGAATAAAACTGGAAAATTTGACCTAATTATGTCTGATATCGATATCAGAGATGCTGTTCCGATGCAGCAACATCCTTGTCGATATAACCCTCTAATGTTGGCAAAGTTTTAAGAC
>NW_025205788.1:9514-10910 GCF_004010195.1 Chiloscyllium plagiosum | reverse complement strand
GCACACACACACACCATGGGTGCTGGGGATAAACAAAAAAAAACAAACAAAAAAAAATAAATTGGAGAACTCCAATTCTATTTTGATTTAGTCCATACCCTCCCCTTCACTGTTTTGATCACACAGCACTGCCCTTTGATGTGAAGGGCAGTGTTTGTCACTGGCCACCAAGGTGTTTTCCTATCTTCCTGGTGGTGGGATTTGAATAAAGATTCGAAATAAACAGAAGATCTTCTTTGATGTGAAGGGCATTGCTTGTCACTGGCCACCCGGGTGTTTTCCTATCTTCCTGGTGGTGGAATTTGAATAAAGATTCGTGCACTTTGTCTTTCACTGTGTCTCACACATGCACACACACACCATGGGTTCTGGGGATAAAATAAGCCCTACCGCACTTAGGTGGTAGTGTGGGGGTTAAAATTTTAAAAAAAGAAAAAAAAAGGAAAAAAAAAGAAAAAGAAAGAAAACAAATATATAAACCGGAGAACTCCAATTCTATTTTGATTTAGTCCCTACCCTCCCCTTCACTGTTTTGATCACACAGCACTGCCCTTTGATGTGAAGGGCAGTGTTTGTCACTGGCCACCCGAGTGTTTTCTTATCTTCCTGGTGGTGGAAATTGAATAAAGATTTGTGCACTTTGTGTCTTTCACTGTGTCTCACACCTGCACACACACACACCATGGGTGCTGGGGGAAAAAATAAGCACTACCGCACTTAGGTGGTAGTGTGGGGGTTAAAGGGGAAAAAAAAATAAACCAGGGATCACTTAGGTGGTAGTGTGGGGGTTAAAGAAAAAAAAGAGAAGAAAAATAAAAAAAAGAAAAAAAAGAGAAAAAAAAATAAACGGAGAACTCCAATTCTATTTTGATTTAGTCCCTACCCTCCCCTTCACTGTTTTGATCACACAGCACTGCCCTTTGATGTGAAGGGCAGTGTTTGTCACTAGCCACCCGGGTGTTTTCCTATCTTCCGGGTGGTGGAAATTGAATAAAGATTCGTGCACTTTGTGAGAAAGAAAAAAAAATAACCAGGGGATTGCCCGCCCCTCTTCCGTGGTTACGTTAGGGCCCGGGTGTCCTTGGAGAAGGAGCACGCGGTGTCGACCAACACCCTGGAGTTGTTCAGGGAGAGGTGGGCGCCGCAGGGAGTGGAGTGCATCATTTCTCCCTCCAACTCTATTTTGATTTAGTCCCTACCCACCCCTTCACTGTTTTGATCACACAGCACTGCCCTTTGATGCGAAGGGCAGTGTTTGTCACTGGCCACCCGGGTGTTTTCCAATCTTCCTGGTGGTGGAAATTGAATAAAGATTGGTGCACTTTGTGTCTTTCACTGTGTCTCACACCTGCACACACACACACACACATACACACCATGGGTGCTGGGGAAATAA
>NW_025205788.1:0-9025 GCF_004010195.1 Chiloscyllium plagiosum | reverse complement strand
TGCTGTTGTCTCTTTATATCTTTGTGAAACTGGGATTTGAGGTTTGTCCTCATGTCCTTGTAAACTGTTTGGTAGGGTTTGGGGCCTGGCTTTGCTGCTCCTCTCCCTTGTAAAATTGCTGTCTCTTGTATGCAGCTGTAAATGTAACTGTTTGTTGTAAACTGTTTTTGTAATTTGTTTAATAAAATATAAAATAAACAGGTGTGTAATGTACAACTGTCATTGCTGTTGTCTCTTTATATCTCTGTGAAACTGGGGTTTGAGGTTTGTCCTCATGTCCTTGTAAACTGTTTGAATGGTAGGGTTTGGGGCCTGGCTTTGCTGCTCCTCTCCCTTGTAAAATTGCTGTCTCTTGTATGCAGCTGTAAATGTAACTGTTTGTTGTAAACTGTTTTTGTAATTTGTTTAATAAAAATAATATAAACCGGAGATTCAGAGTTGTCTCAATTTAGGGGACAGACACTGGGTTGACTGGTGTTACAGTCAGTGTGTTACTGTTTCCCTTCTTTTCTGGAGGGGGTAAAAAAAGCCTGATTCCTGAGCTGGCTGAATTATTTAGCCAGTTTGTTGGACTCTAGTTTTTTGGTGCTTGGACTGAGCCCTTGTGGAAGACATATGTTTTACCAGAGGCCTAGCCCAGGGACTGGGCGTCTGAAAATTGAACACCTGTATTTGTGCTGGGAGGTGAGCATTTGCTGTATCCTGGAGTTTGAGTGAAGACCTTTCCTTCAGGTGTGGACCAAACCTGAGTTAACTGCACCTGTACTATGTTCCTGTGAGTGGGCCTAGTTTTCCAAGGCTGGGCCAGGACTCTCTGGAGACTGAACACCTGTGTGCTGTGGGGTGTGTGCGCTGCCTTCAGGAGTGGACTCTGCCCTTGGTTGTGGACTCTGTTTTTAGCAACAGACTCTGCAGTTTGGAGTGGACTCTATTTCTGACAATGCACACTGTATACTGGAGTGGACTCTTCCTGGAAATGTCTTCTATATTTTGAAGACTGTATAGATTTGGACTGTGTACCAGAAAGGACTGTTTTGGTAATTAACTGTATTGTATTGTGGTGTTTCCTGGGTCTATCACCTGCACTGTCTTGCGTGTCCCTGGGTCTGGCAGGCCTTGCTGTGAGCTGGGAGGGTCATGCTTCGTTCTGAAAGTGGTCACCGAGAGCTGGAGGGTGGGTAGGCCATCCTGTGAACCTGAAGGTTGGTAGGCTGTCCTGAAAGCCAGAGGGTGGTAGGCCACCCTGATGCCAGTCACCCTGAGAGCCAGAGGGTGGGTAGGCTATTCTGAGCCCTGTCGTCCCAAGAAGGGGTAATCGGGACGGGCTGTCCAAGAGGTGGTCGAAAGGTGTCCGAGCAGCCGAGTGCCAGAAAGTGCGTAGGGGTGGGCTGAGATCCAGAAGGCTTGTGGGCTAACCTGGATGCACTCATCCCAGGGAAGGGGATGGGCTGTCCTAGAGGTGGCTGGAAGGTGTGCCAGGATAGCCACTGGCCAGATGGTGCATTGGGCTCTCACCCACCCCAATGGTATGTAGGGGCAGACAGAGCCAGAAGGTGGGTAGTTGTCCTCTGCACTGCCACCCCAGGCAGGTACCAGGGTGGGCTGCCCCAGAGGTGGTCAAAAGGTGCTGAGGGTGGTTAGTGAAGGTGGGTAGGCCATCCTGACTGCTGTCACCCAGGTGGGTTGTCCTAGAGGAGGTTGCAAGGTGTCAGGGCAGACAGAACTGGAAGGGGCATGGGGTGGATCGAGAGCTGGAAGGTGCGTAGGGGTGGGCTGCCTTAGTGGTCAGAAGGTGGGAGGCTTGCTGGGTCTATTGTCTGCACTTTTTTATGTAACTGTATTGTCTTCTGTATAAAAGTCATTGTTGCTGTCTTTTTATATTTGAAACTGGATTTGTGGCTTGTCCTCAATTCCCTGTAAACTGGTTGAACAGTAGGGTTTGGGGCCTAGCTTTGCTGCTCCTCTTCCTTGTAAAATTGCTGTTGTGTACAACTGTAAATGGTTTTTGTTAGTTGTTTTGTAATTTGTTTAATAAAATATTTAACAGGAGATTGAGTCTCCTCCATTTAGGGGACTGAAGCTGTGCTGGTTGGTGCTGCAGTCAGTGTTACTGTTAGTTCCTGCTTTTTTTTTGAGGGGAAAACCTGATTCCTGAACTGGCTGAATTATTTTGCCAGTTTCTTAACTGGCATTCCTTTTAGTGAGGACTGAAACTTCTGCACATAATGTGTTTCAGGTGTAACTCAGTTCTCAGGGGGTTGTTGTTTCACTGGCTGGTTACAGCCTGTGTTACTGTCCTTTCCTCAAAGTAAAAGAGAAAGTTAATTTTGTGGTAGGGCTTAGCCCTTGGACTCTAGTTTTCTTTGTTTTTGTATGTAACCTCATTGTTTTTGGTGTTTGGACTGAGCCCTTATGGAAGACATACATTTTTACCAGAGGAGCTGTTCCTGTGGAGAGGCCTAGCCCTGAGACTGGGCCTATGAAGATTGAATGTGTGTGCACTGGGAGGCGAGCACTTGCTGTATCCTAGAGTTTTGGAGAAGATCTTTCCTTTAGGAGTGGACCAAAAATCCCTGAGTTAACTACCTTTAAAATGTACTGTTCCTGTGAGTGGCCCTGGCTCTCCAAGACTGGGCCAGGACTCCATGGAGACTGAACACTTGTGCTGTGGGGTGTACACTTGCAGCCTTTGGGAGGGGACTATTTTAGACAATGCACCTCAAACTGGAGTGGACTCCATTCCTAGGAATGGGCTCTGTATTCTGAAGACTCTACATTTGGACTGTGTACCAGAAGGGGCTGTTTTTACAATTAACCGTATTGTTTATTGGGTCTATCACCTGCACTGTCTTGTCCCTGGGTCTGGCAGGTCCTGCTGTGAGCTGGAAGGCTCATGCTTTTTCCTGAAAGCTGTCACCCCAAGAGCCAGAGGGTGGGTAGGCCATCCTGATGCTGGTCACCCTGAGCCAGATGGTGGGTAGGCCATTCTGAGCACTGTCATCTCGAAAGGGTGATCGGGACTGGCTATCCTTGAGGTGGTCGAAAGGGCTCCCAGAGCAGCCGAGCACCAGAAGGTTCATATGGGTAGGCTGAGATCTGGAAGGCTTGTGGGCTACCCTGCACTCTCTTCCCCTTGGGAAAGGGGTGGGCTGTCCTAGAGGTGGCTGGAAGGTCAGGATAGCCCACTGGCCAGATGGCACATCAGGGTGGGTGAGAGCCCAATGGTATGTAGGGGCAAACTGAGAGCCAGAAGGTGGATAGCTGTCCTCTGCACTGTCACCCTGGACAGGTACTGGGGCAGGCTGTCCTAGAGGTGGTCAGGAGGTGTCAGGGCAGACAGAACTAGAAGGGGCATAGGGGTGGGCTGCCTTAGTGGTGGGAGGGATAGGGGCTTGCTGGGTCTTTATCGTCTGCACTGTTTTTATGTAACTGGATTGGCTTTTTAGTACAAAGGTCATTGTTGTCTTTTCCAGTTTGAAACTGGGATTTGAGGTTTATCTTCAATTCCCTGTAAACTAGTTGAACTGGCTTTCCTGCTCCTTTCCCTTGTAAAATTGCTGTTGTATACAGCTATCAATTTTTACAGGAAAACAGTTAACTCTTTTTTGTAATTGTTTAATAAAGTAAAAACTTTAAAAAACAAAACAGGAAAACTTATACCCTTGCTTTAAGAAAAAGGAAAAAAGTGGACTGGCCATAAATAGTCCAGGCATCTACCTGGGGAGAGGGTTGTAAAGGCTGACTGCCTGCCCTCCTTCTGCAGTTACATTAGAGCCCAGGTCCCTCTGGAGAAGGAGCATGTGGTCTCCACCAATACCCTGGAGTTGTTCAGGGAGAGGTGGGCACCACGGAGTGGAGTGCATTATTTTTCTCCTCCAACTCTATTTTGATTTAATCCCTGCCCTCCCCTTCACTGTTTAATCACACAGCATTGCCCTTTAATGTGAAGCCCTGGGCTTGTCACAGGCCACTCGGGTGTTTCCTTTCTTCCTCCTGGTGGAAATTTGAATAAAGATTTGTGCACATTGTGTCTTTCAGTGTGTTTCACACCTGGGTGCTGGGGCAAAAACAAGAGCTACCACAGTTAAGCAGTGGGGGTTCTATTCACTGAGCTGGCTCTGGAGAGAGCTGGATCTGTGCCTGTGTTCACAAGGACTCTCCTTCTTGACTGTCAGAGGGGAAGGGGACTGCCAGGCAAATGAACACCTGGCAACAGAAGGAGTAAATATGCCATAGAGCAGGGTCCTTGAGACAGAGCAGGAGCAGTTGGATACCTGACCGGATCTCCCCTAGAGTTTGAAGATGGGGGACGAAGGAGCTCACTGGAAATAAAGGGCAAGACGTTGGAAATCATGCTCCTCTGGGCCATAACCTCCAAAGGGTCGACTGGCAGCTGTGTCCCACCCACAGTGATCCCCCCCCCCCCCTCCACAGCCAGGCGGACCGCCTGCTCGCTGTAGAGGAAAAATATAGCCTTCCCATACATCCTGGCCACCGCGACGATGGCCAGTGGGCTGACCACACTAGCCGTGGCCGTACTGTAGGCCTTGATGGGCATGTTGGGGTAGGGATAGGCCTTGACCCGAAACAAGTCCCAGGCCACCACAAAGCAAGTCCTAAGCAGCAGTGGTAGTGGAGGTCCTGGGAGGGGCCCAAGGCAAGTCCCAGGCAGCAGCAGAGGCAGGTCTGGGTGGAGTCCCAGAGACCAGCAGTGGGAGTGGGCCCCAGGTAGCAGCAACACTCCCTTGATTTAGGCAAGGCCCAGGCTGCAGAAGTAGACCCAGGACTCCACTTTCATCCACTTTCACCTTCTGCCACCTCTTTCTTCCTTCCCCTCAGCTCACTGGATAGGCAAGGTGGCAGCGCTGTCCCTCTCCAGGGGATGAGCCCACGGCATCTCTTGCCTGTCCTGCATCGTGGCCTGATCTGCCCAAGCTCCTAGGGGTTGCAGCAGGACCTTCTGCATCATAATTCCACCGGCCCCTGCGGAGGACTTTAAAAACAACAGGGGCTGCGGTGCGGGCGACAACAGTGAACTGTCCGCTGGGTCGTCTAGCGGTGGGGGGGAGAAAGGTGTTATCCTCACTCCTCCCTCCCAGACTGTTTTTCCAGGGGCCTTGACCCTGGGGGGAGGACCTTTTCCCCAGGGAGCTGGGCATCCCGGTGTTGGGAGAGGAGCAGGGTCATGAGCCTCTGCTACCTGACGACCTGACTTTGGGGCATTCTGGGAAGGAGTGCACTGAGGAAGTTACCGCCAATGACCCTGGGGGTGGGGTCGCCAGGGGTTTGAGGCCAGTTGGTGGTGCCGGACCAGCCCCCACACTCTCAGTGGGGGAAAGGTCGGTGACTGAGGACGACATGGACTCTGTCTCCAGTGACATTTTTGAATCCCAGGTGCTCCCCACCGATCTCCCCCTCATCCCCCTCGAGGAACTCTCCAAATTTGTCAAGGAAACTTGGAGTCACCAAGATAGAGCCCAACTGGTGCTTGACCGCTGGAGCTCCTTTGAAAGAGTTTACTGGTTGGCCCACGCTGCTCGCCAGGCACCTGGGCTCAATGCAAATGAGTGAAAACGAGTCAGGAATTTCCTGGGGGCACTCCTGGTGAGGGTGAGAGACTTCTGTGTCCCTCCCTCGTCTACCTAGTAAATGTATATAGTTTGTGACCGTGCAACCACCACCCGTACAATGCTTCTGACATGAAGGCAACTATAGACAGCCTCAATATCAACGGCAGCAGGGAGTCACAGCACAGATTCCAGAGCCTCTGGCTCCTTTGGGACATGAGGTACGTGGTGTGCTTCCTGCAAGAAACACACACCACCCCGAGAGACGAAGCCAACTGGCTCCTGGAGTGGCAAGGGGGAGTCTACATGAGTCACCTCACCTGCAGATCTGGCGGGGTGGCTATCTTGTTGGCCCTGCATTTTCAGCCGGAGATCTTGGGGGTCAAGGAGCCTGTGCCAGGCCGTTTGCTTCACCTGAGGGTTCGGCTGGGGGGGGCGCGGTGCTTCACTTAGTGAACATCTACGCTCCCATGGCCGGGCCGAGGCAAGAGCTTCTTCGGAGAAGTGTACACTCATCTCACCTCCAGCGAAAGCCAGTGTGTCGTCCCCGGGGGGAGATTTTAACTGCGCCCTCGAGGACAGGGACCACGGCAATGCCAGCACCGGTTGGATATTGTGTAGGAGGTTGGGGAACTTGGTCAAGTCCTTCGACCTGGTGGACATCTGGCGGAATCTCCATCCTGACTCCATCACCTTTACCTGCGTGAGGCCTGGGGTCAGACCGCCCAGCTTCGCTCGCCTGTACGTTTCGCGGGCGTCCGCCTCCTGTTTTCCGACGACCTCCCCGTGGCAGGTGTCATGCAGGGATCATCGCCTGGTGTGGGCAGAACTCCTTCCGTTCGGCGCCTGGCTTGGGTCCGAGTACTGGCACTTTAACAACCTGCTGCTGGCGGACGAGCAGTTCTGGGACTCGTTTCATTGTTTCTGGGCTGGCTGGAAAGCGGGGAAGCTTCCCCTCCCTGAGGCTATGGTGGGAGGTGGGCAAGGCTCACGTCTGCATTTTCTGTCAGGAGTACGCGAGAGGGTCGACATAGAGGCGGCAATCTAGGATCGAGGAGTTGGAGAAGGAGATGTTTGACCTGGAGTTTCACCTCGGTCAGCCTGACGTGGACCCGGCCCTGCATGGAGTGTACGAAGAGAAGAAGGCCGTGCTCTGGGACCTGTAGCTCATTGGGGCTTGGGGCGTGTACGTGAGGTCGCGGATCCAGCTCCTCCAGGACCTGGACTGCGGCTCCCCCTTTTTCTACTCGCTGGCAAAAAGGTGTGACACCCGTCAGAAGCTCCTTGTGCTGCTGGCCAATGGGTCCCTCGTCTCGGCTCCGGAGGGTATCAGGGCCCATGTCCAAAACTATTATATGGTTCTGTTCTCTCAAGATCTGTCCAGCGAGGGATGCTCTCAGAGTTCTGTGGGAGGACCTGTCGCAGCTCAGCCCAGAGGACGCCAGAAGGCTCGACGCTCCCGTCACTTTAGACGAGTTGACCGACGCCCTTGACCGGCTCTCGAGGGGCAAGTCCTCGGGGCTGGATGGGCTGACTGTGAAGTTTTTCAGGGTGTTCTGGGACATCCTGGGGAGCAACTATGCACAGGTCCTGGGGCAGTGTCTAAATGCCGGAGAGCTGCCCCTTTCTTGGCACAGGGTGATCATCGTCCTGCTGCCAAAGAAGGGGGACCTTCGTTCTTCAAAGAACTGGCATCCAGTCTTCCTCCTCAGCACAGACTACAAAATCTTCGCTAGGGTGTTGTCTTCACGCCTGGCTTCCGTGCTGGCCCACAAGATTCACCCGGACCAGTCCTACACGGTCCCAGACCAGAGGATACAAGACAACATGCACCTGCTCTGCTGCTCGTACTTGTGGGTTCGAGTGGCTGTCAGAGGGGAGGGCCAGGGCGGCGAGGTTGACCAGGGTTGGGGACGTGCTGGGTGCCGGCAGTCTGGGCTGGACGCTGCCGCAGGACTTAACGAGCAGGGCAGCAGTAGACGTCCGCTACATAGCCACAGCCATCCGACACCTTAAAACAGCGGTGCTCGGACCCGATGTCGTGCACCAGTTGGAGGATGCTCAGGTGTGCGGTGGGATCCTGTCCGCGCTCACCCCAGCCCGAACGCAATTTCACATTGGCCCCAGGGTCCCGTACTTCCTGCGGGAGCCTGTGTCCCACAACCTGAGCCGCCTCCGGAATTTTAATTTTGTCCCTTTAAGGATGTAAAAAGGCAGGCCCTGTATCAGCTGCTGCTGCACACAGTTTATCTCTTCTCCCTCATCCACCGTCTGGACACGCCTTGGCGTGCCCATTTGCCACCGGGCGGTGGGGATCCCCAGTGGAGGGCTCTCTACGCGGGAGTCCTTCCTCCTTTCTCTCGGGGATCTGGGGTGGAGGGTGCTGTAGAGTCATTGGACCACGTATATATTGGGTGTGGGCGTTTGCACTCCCTTTTTTGATTTTCTTAAAAACCACCTCCTCTGCTTTTCGTTGCACTTCAGTCCCACGCTCCTGATTTTCGGGTTACCCGCTAGGGGGGAGGGAGGGCAGGTCTGAAGACCTCCTCGTGGGTCTGCTCCTGGGCCTGGCCAAACAGGCCATAAACAGGTCTAGGTGGAGGGGGTCGTTAGGGCTGACTGCCTGCCCCTCTTCTGCGGTTACGTTAGGGCCCGGGTGTCCTTGGAGAAGGAGCACGCGGTGTCCACCTACACGCTGGAGTTGTTCAGGGAGAGGTGGGCGCCGCAGGGAGTGGAGTGCATTATTTCCCCCTCCAATTCTATTTTGATTTAATCCCTACCCTCCCCTTCACTGTTTAATCACACAGTATTGCCCTTTGATGTGAGGTGCATTGCTTGTCACTGGCCACGCGGCTGTTTCCTTTCTTCCTGGTGGTGGAAACCGAATAAAGATTTATGCACCTTGCGTCTCTCACTGTGTCTCACAACATGGGTGCGAAAAAGAGAAATAAAAACAGAAAAAACAGGAATGTCAGACATTGTCAATCTGGGAGCTGGCTCTGAGGGAGCTGGATCAGTGTCATGGACTGTCTTTGTGTAAGTAAAGGTGACTTGGTTATGGATAACTGATCTTTGTGGAGTTATTTCATCTAGGATGGTGTGGGGTCAAGAATGGCACAGTGGCTGAAGGACCTTCTCCTGGGGGAGAATGAACAGCCAGAGGGTGTGGTCCATATTGGAAGCAATAACTTGAGTTTAATGGGAATACAGTCCTGCAATTAGTATTTAGGCTTTCTGTTAGAAAATTAGCAAACAGTACCTCAATATGATAATCTTTGGATGGCTCCCAGTGCCAAGTACAAGTGAGTACAGAAATAGGAGGATCAGGCAGTTGAATGTGTGGCTCAAAAGATATTGCAGGAGGAGGGCTTTAGATTCCTGGGACACTAGGACTAATTCTGGTGAAAATGGCATCAATATATTCCAGGGAGAACGTGAGGACTGCAAATGCTGGAGAC
>NW_025205787.1:0-10910 GCF_004010195.1 Chiloscyllium plagiosum | reverse complement strand
GTCTCTTTGGCAATTACTAGCATGCTATTAGTGTCCTTCACTATTATGACAGATACAAAACACCTGTTCAATACCTTGGTCATTTCGTCATATCCTATAACTAAATGACCCTTGTCAATCTCTGAAGGACAAACATTTACTTGAGCCATGCTTTTTTATTTTATATATTTAAGCTATATACCATCATCTATCTAGCTTTATATTCTGTACTTGTTTTTTTTTCCTTCGTAATCTTACCCTTCTGAATCACGTTCCCCTCAGTCTCCTCTGCTCCAAAGTAAACAACCCGAGCGTATCCAGCCTCTCTCCATAGCTGATATGCTCCATTCAACAGAATATCCTGGTGAATCTCCTCTGTGCTACTTTCAGTGCAATCACATCTTTCCTGTAATGTGGATTCCTGAACTGCACACAATATTCCATCTTGGCCTAACCAAAGTGCTATATAGCTCTTGTAATCTATGCCTCGATTAGTAAATTCTATGCCTACTGTCTCCAATTACTTCTTAACTAATCTATTACCTCGTCCCGTCACACTCAGGGATGTGTAGAGAAGCACCCTCTGAACTTCCGAGTCTGCTGCCATTAATTGAGTCCTCCCCTGTCTGGTTCCTTCTTTCAAACTGCATCACCTCATATTTATCAGGGTTACATTCCATCTGCCACTGATCTGCCCATCTGACCATTCCATCAGTATCTTCCTGTAACGTAAGACCTTCCACCTCACTGCCAACCACCTGAGTAATTTATGTGTCAAACACAAACTTAATTATTACACTCACCCCATGCCCCTTCACGTTCACATCTATATCATTTATGAATATCACAAAGAATAAGGGACACAGCACTGACACACAAACAGTTTTCGACAACCACCTATTTTCTGCAATAGTTTCTCGAACACTGATCTGCTACTCACTGGCCTGTAGTTCCCTGGTCAATCTCTACAACCCTTCCCATAAAGGGTGTTCTCCAGTCCTCGGTACCTTACCTGTGACCGGATTGTATTTAAACATTTGCAGCAGCGCCTTTCATCCCTTGTCTCCAACAGCAGCCTGTGATGTAACTGATTGACACCTAGAGATGTGTCCAATTTTATACCAGCCAAAACTGTCAAGCCCTGTACACATCTTACATCAATCTGCTCAAGAGGCTCTCAGTCCATCTTCTCGAATTCTGTCCCTACATCCTCCTTCTCTCAAGTAAAACAGAAATTAAGCTCTCACATATCAATCTATCATGTTCACCAGATTCACAAACAGATTCCCGCCTTGATCTCAGGCCAAGTTTCGTCAGCAGAAAACCTTGGTATCTGAGGGATTAATCTGGAGAATGTCCATTCAGTATATGGGATCATTATATTTTATTTAGATCAAGACATCAAAATTGTACACAATGCTCCAGGTACAGTCTCACCAGTACTCTGTGTAATTAGTGCAGAATGTTTTTACTGCTAGTCGGAACAAATTACTGCAGAAGCTGGAATCTGTACTGAAACTAACACATGCTAGACATCACAGTGAGTCAGACAGCATCCGTAAAGAGAGAGCACGTTAACGCTTTTAGTTGACCCCTCATCGTCTGTATTTGGATTCCCTTTAAATGAATGCGAACTTCATTTTACCTTCCCTGTTTGTGTATGTTCCTCCCAATACCCTTTGCTTTAATGTTTTCTGCAAATTTACTGTGTGTGCTGATTAAAAATCCTCCTGAATATCTGTCCGTATCGCATCCCCTGCTTCTCTATGTTTAATTCTACAAGATACATCTTCAAACAAACGGTTTGTAAATTATACCTTCACTTTCATAAATGCAGAATAATTCTCTTGAAGTTTGCTATTACTTTCTCAGTGTCCTATATCACATTCGTTATGATAGATTGCAAAATATTACTTCCTGCAGATGACAAGTAAACTGATCTGTAGTTTTCCACTCTCCCTCTTCTTCCCTTCTTAAATCGTTGGAATGCATTTATATCCTTTCAAATTGAATACGGATAAATACAGTCATCCACAATAGAATCCATCTGTGTAATGCTGCTTTCTCTGAAATTGCAGTATGAAGTACATCTGGTCTGTTAGATTTATCAATCCTCATTCCAGGTATGTTGTCATATACTACCACGTCACTAGTATGAACGAGTTTAGTGTTTAGTTACAAAAGTCCTATGGTATTTCTGGGAGATTTTCTGGATCTTCGTCCGTGAAGGCAGACATAATGTAACATATAGGTCTCCCTGTCAATTTTATGTTCTCTACAATAAATTATCCTGTCCACACATTCACTGTGCCACATTTGGCCTTGTTTTCAGTTACCTTTCAAATATGGACAGACACTTTTCGCCAGTATTTACCAAGAACAAAACAAATTCCAGCCCTTCGGGTCTTCCAAGCCTACACCAATCCAGATCCTCTGTTTAAACCTGTGACCTATTTTCGAAGGATCTGTATCACTCTGCTCCATACCCATTAATGTATCTGTCTAGATACATATAAATGTCGCTATCGTGACCACGTCTACCACCTATGCTGGTAACGCGTTTCAGGCATCTACTAGTCTCTGTGTAAAGATCTTTCTGAACATATCCCCCATAAACCTTTCCCCTCTCATCTTGAATTCCTGACCACTAGAAATTGAGTACCCCACTCTGGGAATAAGCGTCTTGCTATCCACCCTGTCTATACCTCTCATGATTTTGTAGAACTCAATCAGGTCCCCTGAACTTCCGTCAGTCTAATGAAAATAATACTAATCCACCAAACCTCTCGTCATATCCAGTTCCCTCCAATACCAGGCAACATCCTGGTGAAACTCCTCTGCACCCTCTCCAAAGCATCCACATCCTTTTGGTAAGGTTGCGATTTGAATTGTATGAACTATTCCAAATATTGTCGAACCAACGCCGTACACAACTGTAACATGGCGAGTCATCTCTTGTACACAATAGATTCCAACAGATTCCCTCCTGTGGGTGACAAGTTAATTGGTCTGTATTTCGCCACTATCCCGTTTCTTCCTTTCTTAAAATGGTGGTATGCAGGAAGCAAAGTATGTTGTATGCCTTCTTGAGCACTCTATCGACCTGCCCCTCTAAGGAACAATGGATCTGAACACACAGATCTTTCTATATATCAATTTTGCCCAGGGAATTTACCAATTACCCAATAGTTCACTCTTGAATTGGATCATCCAAAATGCATCATCTCACATTTGTCCAGATTGAACTCTATTTGCCATTTCTCTGCACAACTCTCCAATCTATCTATTTTCTGCTGCATTCTCTGACAGTCCCCTTCACTTTCTGCTACTCCACCAATCGTAGTGCCATCTGCAAACTTATTAATCAGACCACCTTTACCTTCCTTTAGTTCATTTATGTGTATCATAAACAATAGCGGTCCCAGCACTATACCCTGTGAAACACCACCCAGAACAGTTCTTCATTTTGGGAAACTCCCTTGCACTGCTACTCTCTGTCTGCTGCTGCCCAGCCTGTTCTCCATCCATTTAGCAAGTATAGACCCTGGACTCCTTGCAACTTCGCCTTCCCCATCTGCTTATCTCATCAAAAACCTTACCGAAGTCCATTGTTTAAAATCTACAGCCTTTTCCTCACTGTCAATTTTCACTTCCACAAATAAATCTATTATGTTTGCGAAGATGTGACCTCCCTGGAACAAAACCAGGGAATGTTTTGTTTGGAGTCTGTCTATGTTGTACTCTGGAATCAGACGGGTTTTATTTTCAAGGCAGAACTTTATAAAATGCCACATTGACTGACTGCCTACAAAGTGCATGTTATTTTGAAACAAAATAGAATGCATTTGCAAATGCAAGTCTGCAAATTCAAATTCACCCCACAGATTTATGTGCGTGTGCATGTGAGAAATGCGGAGTGTGTGTGCACGGAGGTGGGGGAAGAGTGAGAGAGAGTGTACGTATGTATGTGTGTGAGAGAAAGAGAGAGAGATAGTTTGAGAGAGAGAGAGAGTGTGTGTTTGTGTGTGTATGTACATGTGCATGCAAGGGTGGCAGGTGTCTGTGACCTCGTTAAGACACAGACAGATTTCCCCACCCAGACTAACGCACTGGTTTCAGAGCTTCCACACTCTGCAGCCGCTGCTCCATTTGTTGTTCATGTTACAGACCCACATACTGTAACTACAGTCCCCATGCTCCATCCAGATTTGTGTCACCAAATCCTCAGGTCTCCCTGAATGTCTGGGGCAGCTCACATCACAACCTCCAGCAAATCATCGTGAAAACCTCCACTAAAGTTTGAATAACAGGAGTCAGTCAGAACATCTTCATAGAGTCATAGACTTGTACAGCATGGAAACAGACCTTTCTGTCCAACCTGTCCACGGCGACAAGATAGCCAACCCAATCTATTCCCACCTGCCAGCACACGGCCCATATCCCTCCAAAACCTTCCTATTCATATACTGATCCAAATGTCTCTTAAATGTTGCAATTGTACCAGCCTCCACCACTTCCTCTGTCAGCTCATTCCATCCACGTACTACACTGTGTGAAAAAGTTGCCCCTTAAGTCTATTTTATATCTTTTCCCTCTCACTCTAAATCTATGTATTCTAGTTCTGGACTCCCCGACCCCAGGGGGTCTCTATCCATGCCACTCATAATTTTGCAAACCGCTATAAGGCCACCCCTCAGCCTCCGATGCAAGTTCAATGCCTGATCCTTTACAATAATACTCGAGGGTCTTCCTCGTGTTACTGACTACACGATTAGCTGAGAGGGAAAAACACAGGCGTTCAGTGGAGAGGCACAGACTAAGTTTCAAAGACGTGAGTCAAAGCTGCTGAATCCTTCATGTCCAAAATGGATCATTAAACTGTCAACCTTTTTTCTTTCTTCCATGTGTGTGGGAATAGTGCAAGAGCACTGCAGGATTGCATATATAACATGCAACATGGGACATACGGGAAAGTGAACAACAGCCCCCACACACTCATTGTTTCTGAGTTTCACAATGTCAGCACTCGATACACTAGGGAGCCAAACCGAAGGCAAGAGAAAGATATGGAGGGACAGACAAAATAACATTAAAGATAGAAACAGATAATTAAGATAGAAATAGGCCGCATTGGTGAAATATGGGGAAAAAGACAGGGCAGGGGGACTAACTGGAAGAGTGAGACCTTGGAGGGTCCAATCACAAGAATGAACAAAGACACTACCAGATAAGGTGACATAATTTATTGCATCAAATTCACAATCTGCATCACAGAACAAACCCAGACACTATAAACTGAGACAAGACAACAGCCCAGCGTGGAGAGTTGTGCAGAACGTGCCAGTGTATTGCTCAGTAAGCTGGACGATCTGCCCAGCATGGGGAGTTGTGCAGGCTATGCCTGTGTATTGCTCAGTAAACCAGACTATCTATCCGGCGTAGAGAGCAGTGCAGACTATGCCAGTGAATTGCTCAGTAAACCAGACCAACTGCCCAACCTGGGCATTTTTGTGTGATTTCAGTTACAAGCCATGGAATGTTGACTCAGATTTGTTTCTGCAGGATTGAAACTGAGTGTCAACAACAGATGAATGCCATCTTTAAGACTGTACTTCACAGCTCATGGTTCAAATAGCAGATGGGATGAGCAAATGAAGTATATGTTGGAGTTATCAAAAGTTACAATTAGGAATGGTCAGGATATGGTGTCAGGAATTGTCTTATGGCCAAAGGGATCACAACTGTTGTCATCTGTCTATTTCAGCCTCAGTATTGACCGGGGATGGGATGTAGTCAGAGGAATTAAATGCAGTCTGTAACCAGAACAGAACATAGTGACTTCAATGCTTTCAATATTTAAACAGCAATGGTAGTGATACAATGAATCATGTTTCACAGTTGAAACTGGACAGGTCAACAAAGAAACCCATGAGTAACCCTGCCAGACACGAGGAGTGAGAGAGTGAATTAACAAGTTCCTTGCAGCAGTTAGTAGTGGTTTGTAAAGTGAATATCTGGATTTAGAGTCTCAGCAGTAACAATAACAGTGACAATGATAGTAGAGTCAATGAAAGGACAGTTTTACAGTCAATCATGATTTTTAAAAATAATGACTGAATATTAAGACTTACCAAGGACACCAACGAAAGCCAGGATTGGATAATAAAAATATTGAATAATGTAAAGTGCATGTTCGATCCGCCACCATAATGGGCTTTGAGAATAATATGTAGAAAGGAGCCAAACATCCCAATAAAAACTCCTGTCTGTTCTTGAGACATTCCAGCCTAATGTTCTCAGATTGTGAAACATTGTTGGAACATTCCAGTCTTATGTTCTCAGATTCTGATTCATTGTTGGAACATTCCAGACACTTTTGCTCAGATTCTGATCTCTCCCCACTGCCTCTCTTGAGCTGCCAATCTCTGTTAATGCTGTCGGCGATGCTTCCACTCGTACTGTGGAACAGCACATTTAACGGAACCCATTTATCATTAAAACATGAAACCCCTCCACTGGGAGAATTACAATCCATGGAGACTGGCAGTAATCACAATTACTGAACAAACAGGCTCAATTAACCCCTTCCTTACGTCACATTACCTATCCTAATAAAAGGGAACATTTACTCAGTCTGGGTGGAATATATGGGCGTTGCTTAGGGATGGGCTATTAATCTTTCAATCTTTTTATTCTTTCTTCCGTGTATGTGGGAGTAGTGCAAGAACACTGCAGGACTGTTTTAATTACATACTGTTTATAAAGGGAGATAGTGAAAAATAAACAGACCAGCTGCATAAGGTGACTAGTGGGGACACTTCCAGAGACAATAAACCAGTGTACCATATTTATTGCCCATTGGCGTTGTGCAGTGCTGCTCCTTGTCACATCATTCAGAGCATTGCGACTGCTACTCAGGAATAGGAGAAGGTAATTCTGTCCCCATGTGTCTGTTACAGAGGGACAGGAGGAGACCATTCAGCCTCTCGACCCTGTTACAGATGGACAGTTGGAGGCCATAAAGCTTCTTGGGTATGTTGCAGAGGGACACGAGGAGGCCATTCAGCCTATTGAGTCGGTTCCAGAGGGACAGGAGGAGGCCATTCTACTTATTGAGCCTGTTATTCTGTAACTACCAGTTTTAAAATACTTATGGAGAAGAACAGTCCTGACATAAATTGTAAAGTTCTAAATTGAATCAGGCCAACTTTGAACGTTTTATATTGGCAATTTCAAATCTGCTTGGGAGAAGCCCATGGCAGGAAAGTGGGGGGCCTTCACAAATGAGTCTAGAGAGAGTATGTTCCGGTTCATGAAAAATGCAAGTCGTGTAGGTGTCGGGAATGCTCGATGGCGAGCGGTTTGATGTTCTGTTGAAGAAAAGGACGGAAGCATGTGATAAGTATAGGCAGTAGGGATCGAGTGAATCCATCGAGGAGTACCAGAGCTGTAGGCTTATACTCAAGAGGGAAATCAGGAGGGTAAACTGGGGGCATAAAATATCTTTTGAAATAAGGTAAAGGACAATCCAAAGAGATTTTACAAATACATTGAGGTCAAAAGAGTAACTAGGGAGAGGACAGGGTCCTTTAAAGATCAGCAAAGTGACCTTTGTGTGGAGCTACAGGAGATTAGTGAGATACTAAATAAATATTTTGCATCAGTATTTACTGTGGCGTAGTATATGGAAGGTAGGGAACTTGGGAAATGAATGGTGATATCTTGAAAAGGGTCCATATTACAGAAAATGATGAGCTGGCTATCTTAAAATGCATGAAGGTGCATAACGACCTCTGACCTTATAAGTGACTCTTGGATAGGCACTTGGAAGTTAGTACAATGAAGGGCACATAGGTTAGTCTGATCTTAGAGTAGGACAAACTGCTGGCACAACATCAAAAGCTCAAGGGCCTGTACTGTGCTGCACTGTGCTGTGTTCTATAACCTGATCAGGAGTACCCCAGAATCTGATGGGAAGCTAGGGAAGCCATTGTTTGATAACTGGCTGAGATATGTTTATCATGGACAGACACCGGTAAGGTTGTTTAACTGTTTAAGAACAGCTGGTAAGGAAAAGTGAGGAAACTATAGACCGGTGGGCCCGTTGTCATTGGTGGGTAAGTTGTTGGAGGGGATTCTGAGGGACAGGATTTACTTGTGTTTGGAAAGGTAAATTCCGATTAGCAATAGTCAACATGACTTTGCGTGTGGGAAATCTTGTCTCGCTAATTTGATTTAGTTTATTGAAGAAGTGACGAATAAGAATGATGAAGGTACAAATATAGAACTGTGGAATAGAATTAGGACCTTAATAAGGCATTCAAAAAGGTTCCGCATGGTAAACTGTTAAGCATGGTTAGATCGCATGGAATACAGGGAGAGCTGTAGATAATTCGCTCAAAGGTAAGAGATGAAGGTAATGCTGGTGCGGCATATTTTATTTGGACTGGAGGCCTGTGACCAGCACTGTGCCACAAGGATCCAATGGATTTTGTCATTTATATAAATGATTTGGATGTCATTATAATAGGAATGGTTAGTGAGTTTACAGATAACACCAAAATTGGTAAGGTAGTGGACAGTGAAGATGTTTAACTCAGAGCAAAAAGTGACCCTGATAAGATGTGCCAAAGGGCCGAGAAGTGGCTGATGGATTTCGTATCAGACAAACGGAAAATGTTCATTTTTGTGAGCCAAATTGTGTCAGCACTTGTCGGCAGGATCCTGGGAAATGTTTCCAAACATAGACAGCTAAATAGAAACTATAGAAACCCTGCAGTGTGGAAACAGGCCATTTGGCCCATTATGTCCACAATGACATTCCAGACAACAAGCTGACCAACACGCCCATACATTACCCCGGTAACTCTACATTTCCCACAGGCAATCCACCTAACTTGCATATCCCTGTATACTGCAGGACAATATAGTGAGGCCACTGAACATAACCTGTGCAATTTTGGACGGTGGAGGAAAACCAAATACCCAGAGAAACCCCACACAAACATGGGGAGAAGGTGCATACACCACACAGGGAGTCACCAAAGGGTGGTATCGAACCCAGGTCATAGGTGCAGGGAGTCAACAGTACGAGCCACTGTGCCATCCAATGACCAACTGTGAGAGGGACTGCTTTCTCCCACTTTCTCCGGATCTGTCACATCTGTTCAGATGATTTCGAATTACAGTGCGGTGCTTCCGACAAGGAGAAAGTGAGGACTGCAGATGCTGGAGATCAGAGCTGAAAAGGTGTTGCTGGAATAGCGCAGCAGGTCAGGCAGCATCCTAGGAACAGGAGAATCGAGAACAGGACAAGCCTACCTTTACCTTTACCCGAGGATTCACATTCTGGTGGACAGTGCCTTAAGCTGTGACTGACACATTGTCTGCACTTCTGTCCTCACCCCTTCCCCTCCTTCCTATATCAAGTTGTCCATTAATACTGCAGCATGCAAGATAATTGCAGATCTAAAACAAACAGCTACTGGAGATCAGAAACAAAAAAAATTGTTCTGATGAAGAGTCCCCAGATTTGAAATATGACTGAATTTGACACAAATTTGAAATATTTGTATTTTTTCCTATCCAGTATGGCTTCTCCCCTACTCGTGATATTAAAAGACGAGACATAAACCCGATCAAAACCACTCTGCTGTAACGTCAAATGTTCCTTGTCATCAAGTTGCATCTCCTGCAATAGGACAACATACACCATCTCCTTTTTAACACTAGAAAATATCTTTTTCCTCTTGACTCGCGAATGGGTCCCCTAAATGTTCCAGGTACACCATCTAAGCACAACATCATGCATAATACACTGAAACAACATTTAAGAGAGGAAAAACTCGAATTACAAATCGCTGAGCATCCATGAAAAAAGTCTCATAGAGCCTGAAAACCATACAACCTAAAGGTAGTACAACTAACAAGTTCTCAAAACTTTCCAAAACTAAATACATACAAAACCAAAAAACAAACAGGATACAATCTGCCAATGACACTCGGGAAGGGCATTTACCACCACCATCGCCCAGTGAGGGCACTTACACGTCCCAAATCTTCATCTTCTGCTCCACTATCAATACTGCACCCAGAGCAATTAATCACAAAAAACGAGATTGAACAGCCCTTCGGTAGGTATTCAGTCATCATGACCACCTTCATAAATCTCTCCAGGTTGAACCACACCCGATACATCAGCAAAGCAAGAGAAAAATGAGTAGTAAAATTAATGAAGAAGTTAAAAGTGTATACTCTACCCATCCACGACTGTAATTTAATACTGGTTAATACCAGAAACACACAACAAACTTTCTTTAAATAAAAGAAACATGATTATCGATATCCATTCAAGCATCAAGCCTACTTTAAAGTGTCCACAAAGTTTTCACTTTCTCTTGAGAGCCAGTGGATCTATTGAAATATTCACGAGTGTGTGGATCTACTAAAAGCAATTTGGAGCACCTTCAGGAATACTGAATCTTAAGTTCCCTTAGTCTTCTCTTGATGTCATCAAAAAATGTTCTTTTCTGAATCACTGCCGCTGAAAAGACCTGAAAGAACATAACACTGGAGCCCTTTTCCAATCTTTTCCCTGTGTTCTGGTAGCTTCTATAAATCTTTGTTTTTCCCAATAACTGTGTAATCGCACAAGGACAGGGCGAGGGCGTTAGTCTGAGTCTGACCTGCGCGCTGTAACCAGGTGAACTGTCTTACTCTTCACCCGTTCCTCTTCAGCTTCGAAGAGGAGGAATCGCGGCAGCCAGTTCTCACAAAAAACTCATTGGCCGACCACCTTCCATCTGGTCCAGAAGACCGAAGATGTGAATATTCTTCATCCAGCCCTTGTTCTCGAGGTCATCACTTTGTTCAGTTAAGGTATGGACCTGTTTTTCAAGGACGAGGATCTGCTCCATAGAGGTATCGATCGC
>NW_025205786.1:0-10909 GCF_004010195.1 Chiloscyllium plagiosum | reverse complement strand
AATTGCGGCCTCACCAACGACATATGCAGTTGTCACATAACTTCCAAACTCCTATATTCACTGCCTTCAACGTTAAAGACCAGCATGCTAAACAGCTTCTTCACCACCTTATCTACCTGTGACGCCATTTTCAAAGAACTATGCACCTGTACTCCTAGGTCCGTCTGATCCCAAAAACCCTGTACGAATTGACAATTCCCTCCATAATTCTCACATTGGTTTGATTCTCCAAT
Organism: Chiloscyllium plagiosum; assembly: GCF_004010195.1. Taxonomy (NCBI): domain Eukaryota; kingdom Metazoa; phylum Chordata; class Chondrichthyes; order Orectolobiformes; family Hemiscylliidae; genus Chiloscyllium; species Chiloscyllium plagiosum. The sequence continues at coordinate 10,676 of NW_025205786.1, read as the reverse complement.
GTGTATAACTTCACGCTTACTTGTATTTTTGAATTGCATTCACTAATCATCAGCCCACTTCTCCACCTGATCAAGTGTCGGGAAGCGTGGTCCGTAAAATGCACAACATGTCAGGAAGCATCCAAGGAGCAGGAGAGTTGACGTTTTAGATATAAGCCCTGGATTTGCCCTCGAAACATCGACTCTCTTGCTCCTCGGATGTTACTTGACCTGTTGTGCTTTCTTCAACCCCACGCTTTTCAATGCTGACACGCCAGCATCTGCACGCCGAGCTCCCGGATGTGATCAAGAACCTCTGATTTTTTTTTATAAGCCTCCTCGGTATCAATGATGCCTCCTAATTTTGAATTATTTGCAAATATACTTATCATGCCTTGTACATTCTCACCCAGATCACTTCTTTAAATAACAAAAGGCAAAGTTCCCACCACTGACAACTGTGGCAAACTAGTCACAGGACTTCAGCCCAAGAAGCAACTGCAACCAAAACCCGCTGCTACCTACTATCCAGCCAATTTTGAATCCGATTAGGTAGCTCTCCCTGGATTCCATGTGACCTAACTGGCATGATTAGTCTGCAATTTGGGACCTTGTTAGAGGCCTGAGTGTAGTCCGTATTGCGAAATCCCACCACCCTAACTCCGCATATACTCCTCGTTACTTCTCTGAAAAGGAATCTCTAGTACGTCTGTTAGATATAAATTCCCGCGCATAAATCCATAATCAAACCAATTAAATGATGTTTCATCCCGGCCCTCAATACTTCCTCCAACATTATGCCTACCCCTTATGTAAGACTCACTAGACTATAGTTACTTTGTTTGTATTTGCTGCATTGATTAAACATTGAAATAGCATGAGAAAACCTCCAGACATCCAGAACTTTACCAGGAGCTTACGACGAAGCAGAAATGTCTGCAACCGTCTCTGCAGTCTTTCGCTAGACTCCCACAACTCCCACAACAGACTTGATCAAGTGAAGGGGATTTAATCAGCTCAATAAGCTGTAAGTTTACAGACATCTCTTGTGGTGGTAAACTGTCCAAAATAGCCCAATTCTTTCCCTTTTTTCCTTAGCGTAGACGATTCTCTCCTGAGTAAACAACGTTGAGAAATGCTCGTTAGAAATCTCGGCAATCTCCTGTAGCTCTACGCATAGACGGCGATGTTGACATTTAAATGAATCTAATCTCTCCCTTTTCACCTTTTTCACTTAATATAGCAAAGGAAACTCGTGGAATATTCTGCAGCCTTACCTAATACATCCATTACACGTAAACGATTTGCAGCCATTTATTGTCAGAAGCTGAAGGCAAATTATTGCATCCACTAAATGTCCGACCATGCAGAGCAGAGGCCTGTGGTTGGGGGGTTGGTGGACGTGGGCAGATGGTGGTGCCTATAATTGTGAACACTTACTTAACTGTCACTGAGTTTTCTTATGAGCAGAAGAGTCTCCTTGGGACATGAGTGAGAGGCTTAAAATTATCAAGAAGGCAAATTCGGTACACAGGAGGACACTGTTCGTATTTGTGGAGGGATCACAGCTGGGTAGAAAGATTAACGTTTAAAGGTAGATATAAGAAGAAAAGAGTCGTTTAAGTATTCTTTTCACTCAGAGGGTAGTGGGAGGGCGGAACACACAGTGTTAGTATAATCATTGTCACAGTGAGAAGGAGTTAGATATGTTTTGGTTGTCATTCAGAGCGATGGCTCTTAACCAAGAAAATGGCATGAGGATATTTAAAGAAAGAGCAAAAAACAAATAAAATTACAGTGTAGTTCCAGGTTCTTCAGCCCTCGAAGATGCGGCGATCAAGACCCTCTATCTGAACCTGCCGTCTATTTTAGAAGCATCCATATCCCTCTGCTCCCGACCCATTCATGCAACTGTCTTGATACATCTTATTTGACTTTATTGTGCCCGTCTCTACCACCTCCCCCGGCAAGGCGTTCCTGGCATCCACCAGCCTCTGCGTAAAGAACTTTCGAAAATTATCTCCCTTAAACTTTTACACTCTCTCTTTGAACTCGTGAGCTCAAGCATGTGAGTCCCAAACTCTGGGAAAACGCTCCATTCTGTCTTAAAGTCTCGTGAGTTTGTCGACATCAATCTGGAACCCTCTCAGCCTCCATCTGATGAAAGCAATCCTTGTCGACTCAACATATCTTCATAGCTCGGACCCTCCATACGAGGCAAGAACCTAGTGAAACGTTTCTGCACCCTCTCCTAAGTGTCCACATCATTGTCACATAGAATTGTATGCAGTAACTCTTTCCTGTCCTGACAAATGACATTATCTCGATAACCTCTTGCAGCCATTACAATGTTCATTATATGTCCAATATTCTCCAGCAGCGAAAAATCCACCCATCTCTTTAATTTCCTCGAGTCCCTACAATTTGTCACGTTGTAGAACCTACTCCAAAGCATGATTGATTGCGTAAATTCTTCTATTTCCCGCTCCCCTTGGTGAAACACCCTTCTGCACTGATATAGCTCACTATCTCTGTAATCTCCGCATCCTAAATCCCTCCCTATCTGTGGAAACACGTCCAGTCCTCCCGATCTCTGGAATCACCACCAGATGTCAAACTGTCCTTGTATCTCTCACCGTCATTGGACCTTCAAATCTAAAAATCTCTCAAACCTCTGCCAATTACTACAACTCCATCTCCGCAAAATCCTTCAAATGAAGTCCTTTACTCTCAAGCCTTCTGTTAATCTCCTATAGAATTAAAACAATTTTATTTTGTTTTCTGCAAGCTCTGGATCTCATACTCCCCAAATTAAACTGTCTTTTGCACTCTCTAACCTCTTCCATTAACTCGATCCAACTGTACTTCTCTTGCCTTCTCCCACAGCAGGAAGGAGTTTTCCAGACAGGGGAGCTGCTGAGGTTTGGAGGATGTTCTGAATGTAGGGATACTTACAGAAACTGGACTGTTTACAGAGGAAGAATGGGGTAAAGAATATGAGCGATGTCACAGAGACTAGCAATTGTCACCAGGGAGAAGATAATCTGCTTCTATTTCGGGATTTAAAGAAATATACTCTTTTCAGCTGAAAATGCATAGGCCTATTATCGAGCCTGGGACATGTCTGTTCTGATTGAGGGAATTAGGACTGGAAGAGGTGACCGCAGCCTATCCTGAACAGGTTGGGAAAGTCTGTGAACTTCATAATCGGATTTGGGAGCTCAGTTTTAGAATGCATGCAAGTATCTGTAAAAAAACTAATATCCTGTGTCTTGTTCAGTTTAGAATGTATTTGCTTATTCTGTGTTTGTGTCTCAATGTGATTCTGAAATGAAACTATTAGATCAGAAATGACACCCACAGGCAATAAATGCAAAGTATGAATTCTTGATGAGGGGCAAAGTCAACACAGCCGCCGATTAGAATCAGTTCTCACTTCCTGAAATGTTAGAATTGAGAAGTATTTGTGACAGAACCGGCTTCATTTCTACGGCTGGGAATTGTATCTGCATCACTGACCATGATCTGTGATGCAGGGCAGATGAGTTCACCTGTCACAGTGTGACTTCCATCTATCGGCTTTTTGTGTCTGATAAAACTCTCATATCTACCTGGTGAAGATTGAAAAATGATGGTCATAACACACTGAGCGAGGCTTTTATCCCAGCTTCACCTACCGGCCAGGGACATTGTGTCAGCCACTTCAAGGACGTGCATCTCCTTCACAATTACACTCCCTAACATTTTAAATTTATTATTTCACAACACAACGCCTGGAAACACCTTCCTAGTTTGGCACAGGCAATGATTTGAATCTTATTATAGTTTGGTCAAGTTTCATTTTGGTCGGGTTTCATGGATTGAATATCCCCGCAAAACTAAATAAATTTATACTGTTGTCTTCTCCATCCAAAACTGCCCTTGACATGGCAGAGGGGATAAAACTAGGGCCGCACTTTATGGACAAGCCCCTGAGGTTCTGCTGGATGGCCTGGTGCAGGACAAGGACATTATCTTGCTCCAGGAATGGCAGGGGAGGCGATGTCAACAGACACTGCCAGCTTGGTCAGAGGTTGACCTAAGTGTCAGTGAGGTGCCAGCCTTCTGGGTCAATGCCCTGCAGTGTGGACGGTGGTCAGTGACCTTCTCCACTGCAACGGATTAAGTGCCACCATTGACAATTTGCGAACTCGCATTCACTCTATTTCTATTACTGCACCCATCTCCAACCAAGACTCATGTTCTCCCATTCCCACTACACGCAGCAGCTTCTCTCGTTATGTCTCTAACCTATTCGTTGTCCCTGCCCGTAACTTTGCCTGATGCCTGTGCTCGGAGAAAGTGAGGACTGCAGATGCTGGTGATCAGAGTCGAAAACTGTTGTGCCGAAAAAGCACAGACGGTCAGTCAGGTTCTGAGGAGCCGGAGAGTTGACATTTCAACGAAAGGTTCATCATGAGGAATGTGGTGGAAGTCCAAGCGGCTGAAAGATAAATGGAAGAGAGATGGGGCTCGGGTGAAGAAAGCTGGAAAGGGAAATTTAGACAGATGTGGGGGTCATGGTGATAGGTTGGAAAGTAGTTCAACAGATTTGGGAATGAACATGGACAGGTTGGACAGTTCATGAGGGTGATGCTAACTTGGACGTTTTGATCCGGGATTGAAAGTTGGGGAAATTCGATTCCCTGCTTACTCATCTGTGTCTCACTGAGCCCTTAAACAATGCCATTTACCTTCTCCACCATCATCGCTCTCCAGGCACTTTCACATTCTGGAACAGAAACAGAAACTCGTTCCTCATATCTGCTAGAATATTTCAACCTTTTACTTGTGGCTCCTGGTAGTTTGATATTTGTACCCTCATTAAAAGGGTAAATGGTTATCAGGTAGCTCCATAACCAATGATGTCCAATTTAAAGCAAACGAAGTTTATCCAATTTCTTCTCAGGGCTTAAATTCTGCAAACCAGACAACATCCTTGTAAACGTTTTTTCAAATTGTCTCCAACATCTCGGAGATTGTTTTAATGATCTGGCAACAGTCCTGTCCACAATATTCCAAATGTGGCCGAAATAAAATTATATGCTGCTGCAACACGTAAGACTCAGGACTGAAATTTCTTGGGTTAACTCTGTTGCCCTTCTTCAACAAACAAGCAACATTAGCTGTGCTCCAGTTCTCTGGAACATCTCCTGCGACTGAAGAGACAGCAAAGCGTTTGCACAGGGTCCCAGCAATTTACACCCGCTTTTCCGTCTGTATTCTGGGATTTATCCATCATATCCCAGAGACGTGTCTACCTTAATGCTTTTCAAATCATCTCGCACATTCTAATTATTTTTAACATCGAAATGTTCTGGAATATCAACATGTCCTTCTCTTGACTCATTACCAAAACATCCTTTGCCTTTGTGACTATCGATGCAAAGTGTTCCTTAAGGACTTAACCACTTCCTCCAGCTCGAGGCATTAATTCCATCCTCTGTCTTTCGTGGACCTACTCTTTCCCTGATTACCCTATTAAAACTGATAAACCGGTTCGGGATTTTCCTTAATTCTGTTTGCTTAAGACATTGTATTGTGCCTTGTAGCTCTCCGAACTGCATGTTTACATTTTTCCAGTTTTTGTAATAAGATTTTTTGCGGCCTCCTACCTACTGTCCTCATTTTCCAAACTCTTAGATGTGCTTGCTTTTTCTTTTTGACTGAGCTCACAATTTCTCTGGTCATCAAATGTTCCCAGATTTGCCATTCTTACCAACCTGTCTCAAATACTAGATTTCATATTCCTAAATGCAACAACATCGAGAAGTGTCTGAAGGGCTTTTCAGACAATTCTCCCAGATTCTCCAAGTAGAAGAGTCATCTACTTTCAGAGCACTTAAATGGTCATTGCAAAAATCCTATTGATGAAAACAGAATGGTGGAGGATAGATATTTTTCAGATTGAATCCACTGGTCGGTGCAACATCGAGGCCCGATGAACCAGTACTAAGCTCGAGTATTCTATGTTCTGTGCTGTATTCATCACTATAGCCCACGTGGGGAGGTCCCTTTAACCTTCAATTCAAATAAAAACAAATATACAAACCTTTTACATCTACATGTGGTTTCTAGTGTTTGCTTCTTATGTTCCTTATTCAGCTTATTTTTGTTCTCTGTGTTGGAAAGACATCTGCTGAAGATTACTTGTTGTTTTCTTGCCAGCATCATCTCAATCAGACAGTTTCCTTTCCTATTTCATTTTCGATTTCACCGCTCCACATTCCACACACACCCTCAGCTTTCTGCTGCATTGAGCATCCACTGCCTCATGTAAGCTTTGCTGTTCTCTCTCTGTGTATTACTGGACTTCCAGTGAGCTCTGCATTTGGCAGCCAGACCATTTTTCCTTTGTCAGAACACATGTTCTTGGAGCCCCTTCAATTTCCTCTCAGAATGCCTGCCACTGCACTGATTATGATTTATCTGTTCGTCTTATTTCCTGTTCACTTGAACGAAATCACTTTTCGGCTTAATAAAATTAGACAGATCCATACAAAGACTCCAACTCTTAGTCCAACTTTGTCCTTCACCATGCTTACATGTGAATCAAATTAATTAGATCATTATTCCCTTAATATTGTATTTTACCTTCAAGATGGCAGTGCTAATAAGCGTGAAAGGTACCGCATTAGGTCTGTCATGAGACTCACACATTCTGCTGAGTGAAGGTGTTGGAGGGAGGGCGTGATTGTAGATGCAGACCATTCATGTGGGCTGCTTCGCCTTCAAACTGCTTCAGTACTGCTGGAGCTGAATTCATTCAGACAGGTGGAGATTATACCACCATACTCCTGACTTCAATCGCGGAGGTAACGGAGACTTCGGAAAGACAAGCAAAATGTTACTAGCTTCAGGATTCATATCTTCTGATCTGATGTTCTATTCATAACAGTTGTATAGTCTTGGATAAACATGAGAATGTTCATATCATTGAATTCAACAATGATAATGGATGTTGAATGGCGAATATGAGCTGGTTTATGATGGTTATTTCCAGATATTCGTGTGCACAAATGTTACTTGTCACATGACAGCCGAAGCCTGTCCAAGTCTTGCTGCTGCTTGGCACATTTTGTGATCTGAGGAGTTGAGAATTATAAACACATGAGCAAACATCACTTCATCTTAGCGAATGAAGGAGCGACCTTGCAGATAGCTGGTTTTGCAAAGTACCTGATGCCTCTGTTCTTCCAGATGGCGGTGGGTTTAGAAGGTGTTGGTGCAATGAATCTTATAGATGGTGTACACTACTACCACTGAGCATCACTGGTGGAGGGAATGGATGTTCGTTAAAGTCATCGCAATTAAATATGCTGGAATTGTCCTGGGTTATTAATGGAACGTAATCCATCACAGGTACTGGGGAGTCAGCAATTGAGTTACTCGCTGCCGAACTCCTGGCTCTTGAAGTTTAGATTAGAGTGGTGCTGGATAAGCACAGTAGGTCAGGCAGCATCCGAGGAGCAGGAAAGTTCACGTTTCGGGCAAAAGCCCTTCCTGAGGATACCTGATGAAGGGCTTTTGCCGAAACGTGGATTTTCCTGCTGCCTGACCTGCTGTGATTTTCCAGCACCACTCTTATCTCAACTCTGGCTTCCAGCATCTGCAGTCCTCTCTTTTACCTCCTGGGTCTTGAAGACAATGTTATTTATATGGTGATACCAGGGCAATTTCTGACCATGATAGCACCCAGGATGCTGATTGACACCATGTTCAGATATGAGTGATGGCAATATCATTGAAAATCAAAGTATAATGCGTTGATTCTTTATCGTCCTGTTTGTGTACTACTTTTTGTGGCTTGAACGTTACGAAACCTGGATATTTCCAAGATATGTTTCATTTAACATGTACTGTTCCAGGAACGGTATAATCGGTGAACATTCCCAGGTCTGACCTGATGACGGAGACGGGGTCATTGTAGCAGTTGAAAATTGTTGAGCCGATGACACTCTCTGTCCTGCGGAAGGGCTGCGGAACTGTTCTGCCTTGATGTTCAGAGTAATTAGTCTCACTCCGCCTTTGGAATTTCGTTTTTTTTGTTTTAACGAAGCTTGCAATGGGGTCAGGAGCTGAGTGAGCTTGATGGGACACTAACTGAACATCAGTGAGTAGGTTATTGCTAATCCATCACATTATTGCTAACATCTTCCTTCACATTTAAATGGTACACCATCCACCGATGGGTCAATGATTCGCTGCAATGCAAGTGTCCTGCTTTTTGTCTACAGGACATATTTGGGCAATTTATCACATTGTTGATAATTGTCAGTGTTGTTGCTGGAATGGAACAGCTTGGCTAGGACGTGACAATCTCAGGACTTAAATAACAGTTTCCAGTGTTTCCAGCTATTTCTTAACGCAGTGTGGCATGAAGCAAATTGACTGAAGATTGGACTGTGAGATGCTGGGTCCCATTCAAGGAGACTGAAATGGATCATCTGTTCAACCCTTCTGGCTGAAGTTTGTTGCAAATACAGAATTTATTTTCCTGATGTGCTGCTGTCCCACATAATGGCAGATTTCCTTTTTTTTGGAGGGCAACCTCGTCCTCCATTTTTTTTTCAATGTATCCTATAATTTACAAATAAATGTGGCAGAAATAGATCTGAACCTTTGATGGTGGGATCACGGAGCTTTGTCCATCACTTGCTGCCAACAGTATTCAGCATGGAAGACATTCTGTTTGGTAGGTGAAGACAACAGCTTCGACAGGTTGTCCCTTCATGTCTAGGTCTGCCTGGTGCTGCTACTCACATGTCCTTCTGCTCATTGAACAAGGGCGAATCCCTGGATTGATGCTACCGATGGAGTAGGAGGTACGTCGGGTCATGTGATTGCAGTCTGAATGAGTTGTACAGACTATGATTCTGTTGCTGCCTATGGCCCACTGCGCCTAATGGACACTTCGTCGAATGTTGCACATATGTTTGAAGTCTGTTCCATTCAGCACACAGGTTGGTACATAAAATGGGTCTAACAAATGTAAAGATGGCCAATATTCCCACAAGGACTGTGAATTGCACATTCTTACAGATACATTAAATTGAGAAGTGTATTTGCAGCAGGCAGATTGATGACGATGAGCTCAATTATATGCTTCCAGTTATTGATTTCCTCATAACCTGTCAGAGAGCAGTCAAGCAGCCACAGGATCAAGCATTAATGCTGGGTACTATATTGACTGTTCTCAAGGATCTGTCCCCCTCTGCCTGGTTGTGTCTTGTCAGTCGGACAGAACTTGCCAGAGAGAATGTTGATGCTGCTTGATACATAGCCCTGCTCACCGAATCCTGTTTTACTGTTACTGTCTGCATTTTGCTTGATTAGTGTCTGTGAAATATATGGCAGTTTACTTTTGAATATTGGTCAATGAAGAGTTAATATCACTTTATTTCTTAAAAATTATAAGACAAACCAAACAACATTATCCTTCAGTTAAAAATTATTGAAATGAACATTAATTAAACTACCAGAGTACAAAGGGAAACATTGCACAATTCAGTGACTGTAGTAAACAGCCGGTTCATGTTCAGGTCAGTGAACGCACCATCTTGTAGTCAACAAAACTGTTGAAAATGACTTTGTAAAATGGTTGAATTGAGACACGGTGCTCCTCGGCCTCACCACTGTCTCTAAAACACTGGCCATCTCCAAAATCTACCCGGACAGCTTCCGAACCAGAACTGGACCGTTATTCACGTATTTGTCACAACAGACAAGTTGGAGAATACCTGAACATCAAAGATATGTGTGGGGTGGACTCGCGAAATGACTAGCATAGGGCTGCATGTTGGTCTCAACGCAGTACAAAATTTGTAAAATCTCATCTGACAGCAAACATGTCCTGCAAGTTTATCTCTTCTGGTGTGCCACTTGAACTTTAATTCTGCACATTGAACCCGATCCTGAATGTATTTGTTATGAATGTGACGGATATCTGCAGCATTTGGTAATTACGTTGTCTCCTTCATAAAACATATCTAGTGTATGTCAGTTTCACAACATCAGAATTGAAGTAGGATTGTGGAACTCTATTGTTATCAGCATGGTCCTAACCGAAACTCCTTGTGTGCGACTGAGCTGGAAATTCCTGTGTAGTATTATTTGTAGAATTGTTCTGATAATTAAAAGCAAAGTCTCTTTACACAAGATCCCTAATTTTGAATTGTTCAATAGACACCAATATTACTCATTTATTCGGTTTACGTTTATGACTCAATATGACGAAAACAGTGCACAAATAAGAGTAAGGGGTTTTGAAATGAGTCAAGTTGCCACACGCAAGAACTAATTAGTGTTAAGTGTTCTCTGTATTGAAAAATAAATCTGCTGAAGGTTGCTTTTTGTTGCTTGCAATCATCATTTAACTCATCCCGTTTGTTTTCTCATTTCTTTTTGGATTTCACCCCTCCACATTTCTCACACCGCTCAGCTTTCTGTTGCAATGAGGTCCCACTGTCTGATATAAGCTTTTCTGTTCTCGCTCTGTTGTTATAGACATCCGGTGAGCTCTGGTTTCAGCCGCACGACAATTTTTATTTTGTGAGAACAGATTTTCTGGGAACAAATTTAATCCCTTCTCAGAATGCCTGCCACTGCTCTGATTCTTATTGATTTTCTCGTTCTTGTTTCCTTTTCCCTTGAATGAA
>NW_025205785.1:9814-10909 GCF_004010195.1 Chiloscyllium plagiosum | reverse complement strand
GAGCGAGTCTAACTCAGTATTCGAATTGGCCCCACAGGAGATAAAGGACGTAAATGCGCCATTAGGTTCGGAGGTGCCAGGAGCCATTGCAAGATGTGAAGGGAACAGAGCATGTGATTTGTCCTTAATACAACACCAGATATTGGACGTTGGATATCCTTGTTGGATATGTTTGCACACAGCGCAACGGTAGACTGCCGAACCACTCACAGAGATCCTGGTGAGAAATACTAGCTGCCTGCTTCTGCGGGCAGTGACTACCCTGATCCTGATAGGGGGAGCAATTAGCGCAAATCTCGCGCCACCACACGAACTCCAGGCTACCTGCAGTCCCAAGGCTGACAGTCTCCCGACCACAGACTTTTGCACCAATCTGGCGAGACTACACTTGGGGATCGCTCAATGTACTACGACGTTGTGCCTGAACAATGATTCTTGCTCAGCAATCTATGTAAATGGTACCATCAGAAACATTGCTTGTTCCTTTATCAATAATGACAACATAATGGCGGGCATAATATGGCCCTGTGGAGAGAAAGGGTACCATCAATTTCCACTGGGATGGAAGGGGTGCTGCTATCCCGCGATACTTTCCACTGTCCACTGGCACAATAGTGCTCGTCACAAGGGCCGGTAATAGACGCACCCTAAGAGAACATCCCACGGCATTGCAATGTGTACACATTCGCAGACCTTGGACTACACCAGGAGCGAACATTGTGTGGTCCATTCTCTTGGCATCAGGGACAACGGTGGCAATAAAAAAGATTAATGGTCTCGAATGTAGTGTATCACTGTCAGCAAATGAGACGGAGGAAGGCCAAGGACTCATTAACACTGAGATAACTGCGGTTCGGGAAGCACTGATGCAAAATCAACGATTGCTAGACGTACTGATGGCAGAGATCGGGGCGTCTGCAAAATCTTATGTACCTCATGCTGTTTTAATATTCTTGATGAGTCCCAAAATATCACGAGTGTAATAAATCATGTGAAGGCAGCAATCAGGTCGCCTCCCCCAGCAGGTGACTCCTGGTTCCGATGGCTCACTTTCCTTTGGGGAGGATAGGATTTATTGGATCCTACACGTTCTTC
>NW_025205785.1:7759-9769 GCF_004010195.1 Chiloscyllium plagiosum | reverse complement strand
CACACTTGAGGCAATGTGACGATACCACCACAAAGCTGTGTTTCAGGTAGGTGGTGTCTGAGGAAAGGCCTGGTGTTCCCTCAGCATTTTTGACGCATAGCTATTCTGGCTCTGTATTTTTTATTATTGTTGTCCTTGTTGTCATAAAATGACAAAAATGGGGGAAAACGTAATAGAAAATGAAGAAATTTAACATTTATTGTGAAGTCTGAAAGAGAATGCTTTGCTAAATTTAATACTTTTCTGAACTTTGCAAATACTTTGCTGAGTTCCTCAGTCGAGGAGAGAGCTTGTGTTTGTTGAACTTCGTAGACATTCAACCTGACCTCGCAAGCAGTTGAATTCAGCGAAAAGCTAAGGGAAAACATAGAAACAGTTATGTCCACGGCTAGGGAATGAGAAAATAACAACTCGAGTCTTCCCAACCCTTGTCCCTGAGCCCGTGATAAGAATCGTATAAGAAGAATGCGTGAATTATCTGCGCTGCCCTTACACAACATATTTTTGACAAGTGTACCGCCCTGCATGCAGGTTTTAAAATGAAGCTTTTTCTGAACCTGAAGTCCGATCGGTTTTAGTTTCCAAGTCGGATTTTTTTAAAGTCACATAAACTTACTGCCTACACTTACTAAACTTGCTGTCTGAACAAAATAGTATGTCTCTGCAAATACAAATATGCAAGTGAAATTTCGCTCCATAAATTTATATATACGCACATATGTGTGTGAGGAAAAGAGAATGCATCTATGTCAGCGAGTGCACGTGTGAGAGGGAGGATGTGTTGAGAGAGAAAGGTTTGTGTGTGATGGAGTATATGTGTGTGACGGAGTGGGAATGAATCTGTGCTTGCATGAGGGTGTGTGTAAGTGTGAAAATCTATGAGAAAGTCTGAGCATTTGTGTGTATGTGTTTGAGTCTCTGCATGACAGCATATACTGTGGTGGGCCACATGTCGTGTGACATGAACGCAAGATATCAGTTGATGCACTCCTCATGGATACTGATTTACTGAATATGGCTATCAGCCACTGCTCAGCAACTTAGCATTCTTGTGTATCTAGAAGTCCAACTTACACGTGCTGTCCTCACGTGTAATGGCAGCATCTATGTTGATGCTCTGTCTTGTCTTGCAAAGTTTGCCGTGACACAGTGTGTGGTATTGTGGTCTACCGTTGCCTGATGGCTGGACAGTTTGCTTGAACAATGATCTGTTAAAGATTTTGCAATTGATTAAAGGCAAGAAGTGGAGATACAGGGAAGATCTTGGCGAGATGCTCATCGTCATCGACAATATGTTGCAGCCTGCAAAGTACATGGCATGATCCCTCCACTCCCGGAATGTACTGGACGACAAAGTGGACCCTATCAGTCATATCCTGTATCTGTTTTCTTAAGGGACCATCTCAGTTTTCCATTGCTGCATACCAGAACCTGTGATCAGTATCATGTCCAGCTCTTACGTAGGCTTCCTTCAGCACCTTCAGGTGTTCGCCACTTTCCTCCTCACCTGAACAGATATGTGTATTCATAGAGCTTGCCCGTAGGGCATGCCTTTTTAAATTTATGTTTAAATGGTCGCGAGAGAAGTGCGGCATCTTGAGGTTATCCATAGGCCTGCGGTAGAGTGAGGTGCTGAGTTGTTCGTCCGTGATAAAAATGCTTGTGTCGAAGAATATATTGATTTTAAACAGTTGGCTGTGTTAAGTGTGTTGATGGGATGGAACGTGTTTTACCGCAATGTAGTTGATTCAGGCACTCCTCGCCATATGTTCAGATGAATAAAGTGTCGTCTATGTATCTGGTGTGTCGCGTTTCTTGGAGGCCCTGTGCAGCAATACGTCTTTTTCGACATTGCGCATGACCATTTGGCATATTGGACTGTAAACGTGGTCCCATGGCCGCACTATGTGTCTGGATGAAGAATTGGTTGTCGAAGTTTTAGATGCTCTGTTCGAAGGTGAAGCAAATTGATTGTAGGATTCCACGGGGAAATTGGCACTTGCTGGTTTT
>NW_025205785.1:0-7019 GCF_004010195.1 Chiloscyllium plagiosum | reverse complement strand
TTTTAGTGTTCCTGGTCGAAATAAATTCTGGAGTTTACATGTTAAAAAATCAAAACCGCCATTCTGACTGATGAAAGACTTAACATCAATCTCGTTTGTCCATTCAACTTCTCAATCCTGCTAAAACGAGACAGAAAGGCGCTGTGGAGCCTCTTGGGTCTGTGATAATGAAATAGGGGGAGGCCATTCAGCCTCTAAATAAATTTGCACGGTATTAGGAGTGCATTCGTTGTCTCCAGACAGTTAAAAATGAAGACGAAGGGGGCATTCAGCCTCGTGAGTCTATTACACAGGAGCAGTGGGGTGCCATTCGGCCAATTGAGTATTTTGTAGCAGAGCAAAATGAGAACCTTCAGCCTCTCAAGTGTGTTAAACAGGAAAGTGAAGAGGCATTCAGCCTCTCGTGTGTGGTACAGACGAAAAGCACTCAGCCATTGTCCTTCTGAATGGGTCAGACAGGAACAGGTAGAGAGCATTAGGATCTCATGCCTGCTACAAAGGAAGAGGAGGAGCCCATTAAGGCTTTGGTTCTATTTTCAGCAGCAGTCGGTGTCCGGTAAGACACTTACGTCTTTTATACAGGAACTGGAGGAACTCAGTTACAAATACATAGCAGGAGGAAATTCAACGTCACAAACCTGTTGCCCAAGAACAGGAGGAAGTTGTTCAGCCTCTCGAGCTATTTACATAGGTAGAGAATGAGGCGATTCGGCTTCTATAGTCCATTATAACGGCTCAAAATACGGCCATTCAAACCCTCGGGTGTACTACTCAGGAACAGGAGGAGGTCATTCAGCCTTTCGATATAACATGACAGCAAGTTATTAGCACCACAGGCCTGTACTGAAAGGACTGCAAGAGTGAATTCAATTGCAAAATACGACACATGGAAATATTACGGATTCATCATCGTATTGGTTGAATCATAACAAAAAGCAAGGAAGTCAAACAGACGCTTGAAAATGTTCTCTGAAACCAGGAACAAGCATTATGCCCTATGGAGATTAAAGAGTGAGAAAAGCCCGAGGTCTTGCTGCCTCTCACTGCCATTACACAGGAGCAGCAGGAGACTATTTATTTTCTCAAACTTGGTTGAAATCAGCGGAAGTGCATACTTCAAAGATTTTAACTGAATTCATAAGGAAACGTAGAGATCATTCATCCTTGGAATTGTGACCCCAGAGCAAGAACATGCCAGTCAGGTCACAATGGTATCTTACAACGTGTGATGATGCTCCTTCAACAAGGTTCGTCTTTTTCCAGAGAAGTCATTAACGCAGCTTTGCCAAGCAGACTGTTTGGGAGTGTTTTAGGGTCAATGTGAGTATAGCTAAGATACTTCATCAGGCGTCGAGCATTCAGGTTGTCTTTATCTAACAAAAAACGAATACACTTGTATACTGAAATATGAGTTGACAGGTCTCCCAGCTCAGCTTTTATGGCATGGTTTAGTCTGGGGTTTAGCAGTCTGGCTGCTCACTGAAGGCAGTCAGTCCGTATTGAAGCTGCTTGTCTCAAAGAAGCAAGTCCATCCCGACCCTTTCTCTCTCTCTGAGATCTCGCCTGTAAGACCCTGTGTTTGTTTTTCATTTTTTTCCCCAAGGGTTGATTATGGGGATTGTTGCAATTGCTTGGAACAGTATCATTAAACTCAGTTAAACTATTGAGTTTTCAGATTTTTAGTCATTTTATATTCGGCTCTCTTTTGTTGGTGTTCCATTGCATCATGCTGTAAATAAATCCTTTTCTGTTTTGAACAAAGTGCTTTGAACAACTGCCTCACGCCAGGAAAATGCTCTACACACCTGCTTAAAACAATTCGCAAAGTTAGGGTCTGGGCATTCTTGAAAAGTTTTGAGCGGGTCTTACCCGAACCATCAACAGAAACAAGAAAACTGTTTGCGTGTGGCAAATATACGAACACGCGAAGAACATACATGAGTAGGTTTTTTTCTGGTCCTTGACTTTGCTCCACTCTTCAAGAAGTGAATGGAGGAAATATTTGTCTTGTCAGTTCCACATTTCTCCACTCCCACAGCGATAATATTTGACCCGAGTCAAAGACATGTAACTGTCTGCCTCTGCCTCAGGAATATTCAGTGTTGTTTTCACCGTTCTCTGGTAAAAGTGTTTCAAACATTCATAACCTTCCGTGAGAGGAAGAACTCGTCATCTCCAACTGAAAGGGAAAATCCATTTTTATTCCCTTCAAGTGTCACATAGGTCGAGTCTCAGTCTCAGTATTAATTGCTGCTGCATTTTGGGAAAACATATCTTAGCAGGACATATACACTTAATGGTAAGGTCCAAGGGAGTGTTGCTGAACCAAGAAACCTTGGACAGCTGGTTCATAACTCATTGAAAGTGGAGTCGCAGGTAGATAGGATAGTGAAGATGGCGTTTGATATGCTTTACTTTGTTAGTCAGAGTATTGAGTACAGGAGTTGGGGTTTGAAAAATGTGGTACTGGAAAAACACAGCAGGCCAGGCAGCATCCGAGGAGCAGGAGAATTGAGGTTTCGTGCATAAGCCCTTCTTCAGGGCTTAGCCCGAAACATCGATTTTACTGCTCCTCGGATGCTGCCTAGCCAGCTGTGTTTTTTCAGCACCACATTTTTCAACGCTGGTACTCTAGCATCTGCACTCCTCACTTTCTTACAGGAGTTGGGAGGTCATGTTGCGTGCGTGCAGGACATTGGTTAGGACACTGTTGGAATATTGCGTGCAATTCTAGTCTCCTTCCTATTGGAAAGATGTTGTGAAACTTGAAAGGGTTCAGAAAAGATTTAAAAGGATGTTGCCAGGGTTGGAGGCTTTGAGCTATAGGGAGAGGCTGAACAGGCTGGAGCTGTATTCCCTGGAGCGACGGAGGCTGAGGGTTGGTATGTGTATGGAATTAGCTGCCAGATGATGTGGTACAATTGTAATATTGAAGATGCATTTGGATGGGTTTATGTTTCGGAAGAGTTTGGAGCGATGTGGGCCGGATGGTGGCAGATGGGGCTAGATTGGTTTGGGATATCTGATCGGCGTCGTCAGGTTGGATCGAAGGGTCTGTTTCCATGCTGTACATCTCTATGACTCTATGACTAAGTGGGAACAAGTATTACATTTAGAAAGTGTTGCTTTGGCTGTACAGTATTTCTGTGAGCTCTCATGCAGGGCACATTACACAATTGTGTTTTCTCTTTCATGACGCTAAATTGTTGCATTGGCAATAGCTCAGCAATGTTTCACTTGACTGACTCCAATGATTGAAGTGTTAACGTATGAGGAAAAGATAAACAGTTTGATCCAAAACGCATTTGGGGTTTATAAGAATGCAAAATGATATTCTTACAACATGGCCCTGAAGCCGATTACAATAGAGTTGGGTATGCAGCGCCAGTACCGTGTTATGGAGCATCAGCCTGAATCCAACTAGCCTGCTCATTTATATAACACAGGAAATAGTTGAGGCCACAAAGTCACTAGAGATTTTTGCACTCGAATTAGAGCACGCCATGCAGATCATTCAGCCTTTAGAATAGGACTTGGAGGAGGAAATGAAGACACATTATAATTTTGTAAAGGAACAAAGTAGATATTTCATTCCAAGGTTTCTGTTGTTTGGGAACAGGAGAATATAATCACTTCCTCCATCCAATTTCTGGGACATGAGAGGAGATGGTTCAGTATCATGAGCTGATTATGCAGGATTATGACAAAGCCCTTCAGCCCCTCAATGTGTTAGATAGCAAAAAAACACAGATTCCACATGTCTTTCGCCTCTTAATCATGGACAAGAAAGAGATAATCGCACACGAAGGACAAGGCTGTAGGAGTATGAGGAGGATATGCAGCTCCACAATGCCATAAAATAAG
The DNA here is from genome assembly GCF_004010195.1 of Chiloscyllium plagiosum. NCBI lineage: Eukaryota > Metazoa > Chordata > Chondrichthyes > Orectolobiformes > Hemiscylliidae > Chiloscyllium > Chiloscyllium plagiosum. The sequence goes on along the minus strand of NW_025205785.1, from coordinate 3,155 downwards.
AACAAAATGAGACTGTACGGCTAGAGAAACCTCTTACATAGCAATTAGAGCAGACCTTTTATCTCATTTGTCCGCAACATAGGAATTGCAATGTATTGTTGAGGTTATAAAAAGGAAGCATGTAAGAATAAACAAGATAACGAGGGATTTTTTTTAAAAGGAACGACAAACTATTGGGATTGTCAGCAAATTTCTAGTATCCATTTATAAGGAATTAATAACAGGGTATTTGCAATCTATCAGAGCCAGCAAGGTGTTTGAAGTGCATATCTTGCTCGAGTAAAATGCTCGATTTGTTTAAACATGTGTAAAGCCCACAGGATAATGGCAATCCTCCAGATGCAGTCTGGTATTGGATAATATACTACGCTACGAATATTATGAAAGGTAAGATGACATAATCGGTTTGGATATAGAACTAGCTAACCAACAAAATGCAGAGAGACGGTAAATATAAGTCTCTGTTTGGCAAGATGTAGCTCGTGGGATGTCACAGGGTTTGATCCTTAGTCCGCAAGTATTTCCAATTTAAATTAATGGAATTTAAAATAAGGGGTCAGAAAATGGTGTAACCAAATGTTCCGATGTCTCTGAATAGCTAAGTTGCAAGGAAGTAATCAGGATTCTACAAATTCCGTGAAGGAGCCAAACATTCGCAGATGAAATTTAATACAGTGCAGCATTATGTCATCCATACTATTCAGATGAATAGACAGGAAGCTTGTTATCAAAATGAAGGGAAAATTAAGAGACCGCCGTTCCAGAAGGATCTGAATGTCCTCGTCCATGAATTATAGGAAACTAGCATGCTGGTTCAGAAATAATAAAAAAGGAAGGCAAACAGAATTGTCACAGTCATTCAGAAAAAAAAACGAAGTAGGGAAGTCGGTTCAAATATGCAAGGCATGAAGGAGACTGCAGCGAGAGTACAGTGTACAGCTTTGATGAGGAGGGACCTAGTTGCATTGCAGATAGTAGAGAGATCAGTTTCAGGGGTAAGGGGCTGATTTTTAGGAGAGATGGAGCAGTTCAATCCTGTACTCTACCGAGTATTGAAGATTGTGAGCAGACATAACTGACGGATGTAATGTTATGAAGTTGAATGCGTATACTATATCTTTAAGAAAGAGTGAATGTAATTGTGAACGGAGAGATAACACTCACCTGTGGTATGACTGGATGCCATCTAAGAGTGTACTGGAACTTTGGAAGTGCGTAACACTTGACGAGGAAACGGATACCTGAGTTTGCCGCTGTCTTGACTACCGTTAGATTTAACCAAGCAGTTTATATTATGCTATAATATAATAAAACCCAATCGAGATTACATTTTCTTTCTTTTTGCTAACATCAAATAAATGAGAGGATCATATGCCGAGGATACAATAATGAGGAACTTTGAAAATTGGAGACAAACCAAACAACATCAACACAGATACAAGAAGTTAGGAAACACTCGCTACTGAAGGTACCTATCCATACGAATTGAACTGGCATTAAAAAGAAAGAAGACAACCCGGGGGTTCCGCAGCCAGAAGAAGAAAGATACCGAAGCTGACATCCGCTGTGTCGTTTGGAAAGTAAGTTTGCATAATTTCAATATAAGTCTTATTGGAATAGCATATTGTTATCAATTTGAAGGCAGGCAATAAGCAGTTAACAGAAAGGGATTGAGAGTTCTACATAGTTGCTGTTTAATGTTTAATTTTTGAGATAAAGCATACATCTCTTTAAACAGCGTAAATTGGGAGTTCTCCGTCAATCATATTTTAACAGATTACGAGGCGAGGTGAGCTTTCTTGGGCGTTTGGATTAACTTGCAGAGAGGTTCCCCGCCATGCCGTAAAACTGGCTGCTCAAGTCCGAAATGTGAACGGCTTTTGACAGATCCAGTTTAAAATGTGAACAGATTTGAGTAGCTGTGTGATACGGCACTCCCCAGCATATTTAAACAATTGCCAGTTAGTGCTCTACTTGTTCAAATAAGATGGAGGTGAGACAGTTCGTTTAATTTCGGTATCCTGTGGTTATAAATTAAAATTGAGGGAAATGGCTCTTAAGATTGAGAAGGAAGGTCTGTGGTTTGAAGATGCTGCGAAAATATTCCAAGAAAATTTAGAAAATCAGAGGAAGGGCAAATATTTAGAATAAGCAAATCGGTTGGAATTGGTTTTAATCGGGGACGAAAGAAAAGCTGAAATTGTGGCATTGTTGATCAAACACTTAGATATATCAAAGGAAGAGACACATACAGTGGAATTAGAATGAAAACCTTCAATAATAATTGATGCATATGGAGTTAGAAGGTTAAGATAAAGAAAGAGAGAGAGAAGATATAGAAAGAGAGAGAAGCAGAGAAGCAAGACAGAGAAAATAAGAGGGGAGAAACAGAGAGAAAGGAAAAATAAAGAGAGAAAGGTTCTTATCTTAACAAACAGAGAGAGAAGGAAGGCAGGGAGAAAGAGAGAGATCACTTGAATTTCAAGTTAGTCAGAAAAAAAAACGAAGTAGGGAAGTCGGTTCAAATATGCAAGGCATGAAGGAGACTGCAGCGAGAGTACAGTGTACAGCTTTGATGAGGAGGGACCTAGTTGCATTGCAGATAGTAGAGAGATCGGTTTCAGGGGTAAGGGGCTGTTTTATGAGGAGAGATGGAGCAGTTCAATCCTGTTCTCTACGGAGTATTGAAGATTGTGAGCAGACATAACTGAGGTATGTAATATTATGAAGTTGAATGCATATACTATATCTTTAAGAGAGAGTGAATGTAATTGTGAACGGAGAGATAACACTCACCTGTGGTATGACTGGATGCCATCTAAGAGTGTACTGGAAAATTGGATGTGCGTAACACTTGACGAGGAAACGGATACCTGAGTTTGCCGCTGTCTTGACTACCGTTCGATTTAACCAATCAGTTTATATTATGTTAGAATATAATAAAACCCAATCGAGATTACATTTTCTTTCTTTTTGCTAACATCAAATAAATGAGAGGATCATATGCCGAGGATATAATAATGAGGAACTTTGAAAATTGGAGACAAACCAAACAACATCAACACAGATACAAGAAGTTAGGAAACACTCGCTACTGAAGGTACCTATCCATATGAATTAAACTGGCATTAAAAAGAAAGAAGACAACCCGGGGG
>NW_025205784.1:0-10908 GCF_004010195.1 Chiloscyllium plagiosum | reverse complement strand
GTCTGCACTAGCTGCACTGTGGCTGCGTCTGCAAGAGCTGCATTGTGGCTGTGTCTGCAAGAGCTGTACTGTGGCTCTGCCTGCACGGGTTGCACTGTGGCTGTGTCTGCACTTGCTGCACTGTGGCTGTGTCTGTACGAGCTGCACTGTGGCTGTGCCTGCACCAGCTGCACTGTGGCTGTGTCTGCACTGTGGCTATGCCTGCACTAGCTGCACTGTGTCTATGCCTGCACTAGTTGCACTGTGGCTGTGCCTGCATGAGTTGCACTGTGGCTGTGTCTGCACTAGCTGCACTGTGGATGCTTCTGCACTGGCTGCACTGTGGCTATGCCTGCACTAGCTGCACTGTAGCTGTGTCTGCACGAGCTGCACTGTGGCTGTGTCTGCACTAGCTACACTGTGGCTGTGTCTGCACGCGCTGCACTGTGGCTGTGCCTGCACTAGCTGCACTGTACCTGTGTCTGCACTAGCTGCACTGTGGCTGTGCCTGCACTAGCTGCACTGTGGCTGTGTCTGCACGAGCTGCACTATGGCTGTGTCTGCACAAGCTGCACTGTGGATGTGTCTGCACAAGCTGCACTGTGGCTGTGTCTGCACAAGCTGCACTGTGGCTGTGTCTGCAGAAGCGGCACTGTGGCTGTGTCTGCACATGCTGCACTGTGGCTGTGTCTGCACTAGCTGCACTGTGGCTGTGTCTGCACGAGCTGCACTGTGGATGTGTCTGCACCAGCTGCACTGTGGCTGTGTCTGCACGAGCTGCACTGTGGCTGTGCCTGCACTAGCTGCACTGTGGCTGTGTCTGCACTAACTGCACTGTGGTTGTGTCTGCACGAGCTGCACCATGACTGTGCCTGCACGAGCTGCACTGTGGCTGTGCCTGCACTAGCTGCACCATGACTGTGGCTGCACGAGTTGCACTGTGGCTGTGCCTGCTCGAGCTGCTCTGTGGCTGTGCCTGCACTAGCTGCAGTGTGGCTGTGTCTGCACTAGCTGCAGTGTGGCTGTGTCTGCACGAGCTGCACTGTGGCTGTGTCTGCACTAGCTGCAATGTGGCTGTGCCTGCACTAGCTGCAATGTGGCTGTGTCTGCACTAGCTGCACTGTGGCTGTGTCTGCACTAGCTGCAGTGTGGCTGTGTCTGCACTAGCTGCACTGTGGATGTGTCTGCACTAGCTGCAATGTGGCTGTGCCTGCACTAGCTGCACTGTGGCTATGTCTGCACTAGCTGCAATGTGGCTGTGTCTGCACTAGCTGCACTGTGGCTGTGTCTGCACTACCTGCAGTGTGGCTGTGTCTGCACTAGCTGCACTGTGGCTGTGTCTGCACTAGCTGCAGTGTGGCTGTGTCTGCACTAGCTGCACTGTGGATGTGTCTGCACTAGCTGCAATGTGGCTGTGTCTGCACTAGCTGCACTGTGGCTGGGTCTGCACGAGCTGCATTGTGGCTGTGTCTGCACTAGCTGCACTGTGGCTGTGTCTGCACTACCTGCAGTGTGGCTGTGTCTGCACTAGCTGCACTGTGGCTGTGTCTGCACTAGCTGCACTGTGGCTGTGCCTGCACTAGCTGCAATGTGGCTGTGCCTGCACTAGCTGCACTGTGGCTGTGTCTGCACTAGCTGCAGTGTGGCTGTGCCTGCACTAGCTGCAATGTGGCTGTGCCTGCACTAGCTGCAGTGTGGCTGTGCCTGCACTAGCTGCACTGTGGCTGTGTCTGCACTAGCTGCACTGTGGCTGTGTCTGCACAAGCTGCACTGTAGCTGCGCCTGCACGAGCTGCACTGTGGCTGTGTCTGCACTAGCTGCACTGTGGCTGTGTCTGCACTAGCTACACTGTGGCTGTGTCTGCACAAGCTGCACTGTGGCTGTGTCTGCACGAGCTGCACTGTGGATGTGTCTGCACAAGCTGCACTGTGGCTGTGTCTGCACTGGCTGCACTGTGGCTGTGCCTACACTGGCTGCACTGTGGCTGTGCCTACACTAGCTGCACAGTGACTGTGTCTGCACCAGCTGCACTGTGGCTGCGTCTGCACGAGCTGCATTGTGGCTGTGTCTGCACGAGCTGCACTGTGGCTGTGCCTGCACTAGCTTCACTGTGGCTGTGTCTGCACGAATTGCACTGTGGCTGCGTCTGCACTAGCTGCACTGTGGCTGTGTCTGCACGAGCTGCACTGTGGCTGTGCCTGCACTAGCTGCACTGTGGCTGTGTCTGCACTAGCTGCAGTGTGGCTGTGCCTGCATGAGCTGCTTTTTGGCTGTGTCTGCACGAGTTGCTCTACACAGCTCAGCAACAAGGGATGGGAAATAAACTCTGGCCCAACCAATGGTAGCCACACCCCATCCGTATATTTAAAATCTTAGAAAGGCATTGGAATGTTCATCAGAACATACTTTTTAAATAAGGTTCAAATGGTGGTTGAGACAGGTTTTTCTTAATTCAGGTTCAAATGGTGGTTGAGACAGGTTTTTCTTAATTCATTCACAGGATGAAGGTGTCACTGGCACAGCCAGCATTTATTGCCCATCCCAAATTGCTCAGTGGCCAGTTAAGGGTCAACCACATTGATGTGGGTTGATCTGGAGTCACATGTAGGTGAGGATGATAGTTTCCTTCCCTAAAGGATATTAGTGAAGCAGGTTGGGTTTTCGTGACAATTGATTCATGGTCATTATTAGACCCTTCATTCCAGATTTTCTTTTTATTGAATTCATAATTCTCTTGTCAAGAGGAAGAAGGAGGCTTATGTTACGATGAGACGTGAAGGCTTAGTTAGGGTGCTCGAGAGTTACAGTTTAGCCAGGTGTTATGAAAGTGTAGTACAGTACTCTTCCTTTAAGAAAGTGAAGGACTTTATAGAGGAAGACTGAGTGCTGCAGAAGTTACATTGCAACATTTGGTCCAGCAGCTAGAGTAGCTGGTTGCCTGGATACAAAACAAATTCAAATTCGGGCAATCAATTTAAATTATACCCCAAAAATACCAAACTCCAATCCAGTTTGAATTGAGTCTCTGCTTTGGGGCTATAAGACCGGGGAAGAATTGACCAGTTGAGAAAGAACCAGCAAGCCAGCAGCATGTACAGACTGTCTGAAACACAGCTCTCTTAAAGGTACTTTATCTATCAATGATCTGTGAAGCAGAAAACTCTAAAAAGAAAATCTACAGAGGAAAATACAAAGGTAAGATTTGACAGCTGCCTGGTTTTGAAATTTGAATTTTTGGTAAATCATACTTCGGGGTTTTATCAGACTAGTACTACAGAAGGGCAAGTAAAAGATAGATTAGAGGAAGAAATTGTAAATATTTGTTCGTCAATTATTCTCTGTAATACTTTAAGAAATAAAGTTGTTAATTTGTACTTCAAATACTTCTTGGCCTCTCAAATTTTAACAGATTACTGCATGGGATAAATCTTTTCTGTGTTGCTAGTTTAAATTAAGCAGGAGGGTTTACCCCGTGTTGTAACAGTTTGGGGTCTCATTGGTGGGGTTTGAATGATTTGGGGGCTTTTGTCCAAGGTTTGAACTGGTTTATACAGATTTGAATAGATTTGGGGATACGAAAATCCCAGCAGATTTAAACACTTGCAAGTTAGTGCCCTAGATCTTTAAATAAAATGTAGGGGAGACAATTTGTTTAATTTCGGTGACTTGTGGTTGATTAAATTAAAAATGAAAGAAATAGCTCTTAAAAATGCTAAAGAGGTTTCGGGATTTGAAGATGATTCTCAAATTTGCCAAGAAAGTTTCGAAGGAAAGAAAAAAGCCATACTTTTAGAATTAGCAAATAAATTAGTTTTGGGTTTAACCAAGGACAAAAATAAAGCTGAAATTGTAAGGGAATTACTCAAACACTTATGTGTGTCAGAGAAACAGCCAAGTGCAGTAGAGGTAGAAAAACTTCAATTACAATTGAGGAAAATGAAGTTAGAAGATAAACAAAGATAGACAGCGAGAAGAGAGAGGGAGAAAAGGGAGAGAAGGACAGATGTCAGAGGTAGTTTCTAAACTCAGAGAGTAGTAGGGGTGTGGGACACATTGCCTGCAACTCGCCAACTTTAAGGGTATTTAAATGGTCATTGGATAAACATATGGATGAAAATGGAATAGTGTGGATAGACAGGCCTCAGATTGGCGCAACATCGAGGGCCAAAGGGCCTGTACTGCACTGTAATGTTCTATGTACACTCCACCATGGGATTCAAAGCTGGGTCTCAAAAACATTCTCTGGATCAATAGCCCAGCGATAATACCACTAGGCCATCACCTCAGGCTGGACTAGGAATCTGGGTGTTAATGTTCACAGCACTCTGGAGTTGGGTCAAGAAGTCACTCCATTTTCAGATTTGCCTGTTTTGATGCAAGAACAGTCCTATAGCGCCACCTACTGATATACAAAGCTTTACGTGTTCTGTGAGGAGAAAGTGAGGTCTGCAGATGCTGGAGATCAGAGCTGAAAATGTGTTACTGGAAAAGCGCAGTAGTTCAGGCAGCATCCAGGGAACAGGAGAATCGACGTTTCGGGCATAAGCCCTTCTTCAGGATTTAAATCATCGTGAAGGGTCTAGGCAGAATAGATAGGAGAAAAAATGATGCTATCTGTGGAAAGATTGCACCCCAGAAGACACCAGTTTGAGGTGATTGGTAAAGAGAGCAAGAAAAAACATTGTTATGCAGCGAGTGTTTGGGATCTGGAGTGCACTGCCTGAGAGTGTGGTGGAGGCAAGGTCATTCATGGTCTTCAAAAGGGAATTGGACAGGTATCTGATGAGAAAGGGGCCAAAGGGAAAGACTGGAACAGTGAGACCAACTGAGCTCAGGGCTGTTGGACACAATGGACTAATTAGTTTCCCTCTATGCTGCTACGATGTAATGATTCGATGACCGTGACCAGCCAATCTGCTTTTAGCTGTTGACTGGGGGTAAAATATTGGCCAGCATACTGGAGGGGCCTCCTAAGCTCCTCGTCAAAGTAGTGCAGTAGGAACTTTTACATCCCCTTCAGAGAACATTCAGGATCTCATTTTAACATCAGTTGCTCAGAGATCTTCCAAGTGAGACAGGGTCACACTGGAACACCAGGTTAGGCTGGGAGAAAGTGAGGACTGCAGATGCAGGAGATCAGAGTCGAGAGCGTGGTGCTGGAAAAGCACAGCTGGTCAGGCAGCAGCCAAAGAACTGGAGAATCGATGTTTCGGGCAAGAGCCCTTCAAAAATGACTGGGTTTTGACTCCACAATCCTCTGATTCCACAGCAGGGATGGTGTCCAATGTCCAACCACTATCCTAACCCCCACCACAGTTTATTGTTTTCCGGAAGGGAGGCCTGAAGCCTAATGTCACGTTGGGCTGAATCTGACCTTCTCTTGCCTATTTCCAAGTCGCATCAGGTTATTTTTACACCCCTCTAAAGATTCCACCCTCAGTATCTGCCGTAAGCCTCTTTTTTTTTCCTTAAACCTAACCTTTATGATCCTTCACACCCAGGATTCTCCGATCGAGGTCCCATACTTCGTCTTTATGGGAACATATCTGCCCACTACTCTCGCTAGATTTTTTATTTCAAAAATAAACTTTGTTCATAAAAGTTTCTTTTCACTGAAGCAGTTCGGATTTGTACAGTAGCATATGAAGAAATAACAAACATTGCAGTTTGATTCTATTCAACAAATAAACCAAAGGCATTTCGTACTTGCACAAGATTATATTTACATATATTTGAGGCACTGGGAGGGTCTGCAAACTGAACAGATCACCACTTAACTTTGGCAGAAAGACATTAGATGGTGATCTTTCCCCACTGTCGCTTGCTGGCAGCTGCCCCAGGCTTTAGTGCATCCATTCCCCGGGACATACACCGAGACAAACATCAACCATGCCTGAAGGACCATCAACTCGGTGAAAGATGCTCTTTGGCTAGCTACCTGAAGAAGGACCAGCGCTGAAAGCTTATGTTCCAAATAACCCTGTTGGATATAACTTGGTGGTGTGTGATTTCTAAACTTATTCAAAATTTGTTGGTCTTCCAGAGCAAGGAGTTGACCTTGACCAAGTGTTGCGGATTGGCACATTCCAAAGTCCATGAGTACTCTTGCTTTTTTCCTAACAAATTTATCTGCAAGTAGCTGTTCCCAGTCCACATAGGTTATTTCATATTTTATCTTAGTCAAATTAGCCATTCTTATCCTCTTCCTCCATGATTATCCTAAACCTAACTGCATTACGGTCACTACTTCCAAAATGCTGCCCTACTGATATGCCTTCCACCTTCCTGGGCTAATTTCCATATATTAGGACTGGAACTGTCCCTTTGTGTTTGGCTTTCTATGTACTGGCTAAAAACGTTCTCCTGGATGCAATTTAAAAATCTTGCTCCATCCCTGTCTTGCACACCAAATTTATCCCAGTTAATACCTGGGTCATTAAAATCTTCTTTTATTACAGCCTTATCATTCATACACTTCCCTGAAATTTGATTATGTATTTGATCTCAATCTCTCCTTGACTGTTTGAGGGTCTATGGTACACACCCAATGGAGTGTTTATCACTTTTATAATTTTTACATTGATCCATTTGGCATACTTTGACGACCCTTCCAAGATATCACCCCTTCTCACTGCTATGTGTGATGCCTAGATCAAAATTGCATCGTTCCCTTCTCTATTAATTCCCTCTCTATCTTTTCTGAATAACCAGGAATGTTGAGCTGCCACTCCTGCCATCTTTCAGCCAAGTCTTGGTTTGGATGGCATGGTGGTTCAATGGTTAGCACTGCTACCTCTCAGCACCAGGGACCCAGGTTCAATGCCAGCCTTGGGTGACTGTCTGTGTGGAGTTTGCACATTCTCCCTGTGCCTGCATGAGTTTCCTCCCACAGACCAAAAATGGGCAAGTTAGGTGGATTAGCCATGGTAAATTGCCCTGTAGTGTCCAAGGATGTGCAGACTTAGCTATGGTAAATTCATGGTTACAGGGATACGGTAGGGGGCTGGGTTTGGGTGGGATGCTGTTCAATGGGTCAGTGCAGACTCAATGGGTGAATGGCCTTTTTCCACACTGTAGGGATTCTATGATCATGAGGCATGGTCAGAAATACAATTTCAGAAAGAATAATCATATTCTCATGGAAGAATACATAATGGTATTCAGTAGATTGAATGCAGGGCTGCAGAAGTTTTATTTGGAAATTCCCCAAATTGTGCTGGCATTAAAATTATTAAATTGTAAACAAAATGTTGAGTTTAGGTAGAGTCCTCGTTTAGACTGGGGTTAAATTTGCAGATAATCACACACTGTTAGAAGAAACGTCAAAGGCACTTAAAAAGAAACTCTTTGGAAAGCATTTCTGTCCAGGAACATTCTTGGGGCAGTTAGCAATATGACAGAAAATGGAGGACATATTGTTAACCGTGTGGCATGACCACTTCGATATAGGTCACAGGAGACAGTACAAAACAAGAATATTAACCAAAAAAAATGGAGCTAAGAGGATTTGAGATTTACAATAAAAGAATGAATCTCAGAAATGCCCAGAGTATAGCAATCAATTGTTTTTTTGTGTGATTCAAAGCAGCATTAAACCATGAACTGTTCCAAACAGCAATCAAAACTAAACTTGAAACAGAAGATTCAGAGGAAAACAATGATGACATGGATCATAAAGGGGGCATTGTATTAATCACAAGATGTATCAATCCAATGATGAATGTGGTGATAGAAGCATCCTTCAATTGTGTAGCAATAGATGGCAGATACATGTCTGCAGTGCGCGCAATAGACTGACTAAAATTCTACCTAGACTCTCTGAGTAATCAGGATTTTATTATGGAACTAGCTCAGGAATTTTAGATTTCGACCAGTTTTAAATTTGGGGATAATGACACAAAAAAAATTTTAAAACGTCGTCATTCCCTGTAAAATGATTTTACCAGTACCGATGTAGTGTCCAGTGAAATATGCTGTGATTAAGCAAACAATTGTTGAAAAAGTATTGGATGGAAAGCTGCAAAGCCATTGTATTTGGAAAATCTTTGTGCTGCAAATGATAGATCCATTAGGAGAATCCGAATCATAGAATCCCTACAGTGTGGAATTAGGCTACTCAGTCCATCAAGTCTGCACTGATCCTCCAAAAGGCATCCCACCCAGACCGAAACTCCTACTCTAGCCCCATAATCCTGCATTTCCCATGACCAATACACTTAACCAGCATATCTTTGGACTGTGGGGAAAAACTGGAGCACCCAGAGGAAACCCATGTAGACTTGGACAGAATGTGCAAACTCCACACAGACCCAGGGTGGAATCAAACCCAGGTCCTGGAGCTATGAGGCAGCAGTGCTAACCACTGAGCCAATGTACTGCCCAATGAAGCCATTGAATCCAAAGGACTACTCCCAAAAGTGGGTACTAAAGTTAACTACTTACTAGATGGAGCTTATCAAAGGAGGAATAGGACCCGTATAAGTACAGCAAGGAAGGCCATTGGAAAATAAAACAACTGGCTGTTTGTACAGGACGAGAGAGCAGGAGGTTAAGTCTTTAGATTGCGAACATGAAGCACAAATATGGAAAGCAAAGACAAAACAACGTAATTGCAAACAATGCCTTTGGAAGTAAACATGTGTCTAGAAAGAAATCACAAACTGTTGAAAGGGAGGATCAAAATGTAGCAATCCAGAAAGAGATAGAAGGTTTGTTAGAGAGCTATTTTGGAGATTTCCTCAGTAATGTTAGCAGCAAAGAGTTGGGAGTGTAGATCAATTGATATTAAGATTACCTTTCCACAGGAAGATCAACTCAAAAGGGAAGTGCTTCTTCACTCTCCAAAGAAGCATAGACATTTTAAAATGGCTTAAAGCAGAATTTGGGCACTTTTCATCAGAAAATGTATTTGAAAAATGATAGCACCAGTACAGTTGGTCAACATTAGGCTTCGCAAAAAAATGTCTTCCAAAATGGAAATGGAGGCATTATGATGTCTACTTGGACAGCAAAATTGACTGGGCACCCAAACAATGCCAGATATCAGTTTTGCAGATTTTAGGATAATTATTTAAAAAAGACTCTGGTTGAATACATTACTTGGACAAAAAAAACATTTAAAAAAAAACAAAAATAAAGTGTTTTGAAATTTTGAAATTTCCATAATGCTATGATGATGAAACACAGTGTTTTTAGAGATCCTTCTTGCAGAAAGATCTATGAGGGTTCGAACGTGCAGAAGGGTTTATCATTTTTCTTGTGAGAGAGGAAGCCCTTTAACTTGGGAAGCTAAGGTCAAGAGAGGAACAAGAAGTACCTTATCAGCAGAAACTCTCGCTCCTTCAGGGGAAGTCGATGTGGTGCATTATTTATCAAAGAAACTGAAAGAAATTCTAAAAAGGAATTCAGTAGCAATTCCCATTGAGTACTGCTTCAATGAGAAGTCACGACAAGATAACATACATTCAGCAAAATGTTTGAATGAACAGGACTGTGATTGATATTGCAGTTTTAAAACAGATAGTGGAGAATGGTGAAATCTCCAAATTGAAATAGGTGGATAGCGACTGTCAGCTCCCTGATTACTTTACAAAAAAAGGAATCAGCTCTAAGAAGTTATTAGAAATACCAGTCAAAGGACATTACAACTCAAATGGACCCAAAAAAAGCAGTAATATACTATGCTGTAACTCTGAACTATCACTTTTGCTCATTTTCCATTGTTATCGAATATAATCTTTTTTTATGAAAAAGAGGTATGTTATTATTTAGTATGACCTCACAGCAATGCCTGAGATCAAATGGAACTTGGAACTTAATTGTTATATATTAATTAAGAGATTGTTCAGTGAGATCCTGGTGAGTGTGAGATATATTTATATATAAAATTGAGCAATCTATGTTAGAGTTTTGTAAGATGTGTAAGCTAACTTAAAACTCCGACCAGAAAAACCTACATCTAAACTCTGTCAGATCAACCTTTAGTCTGTGGAGTTTAACACTCTAGGTCTGTCCTTTGTGAACCCCGTGTTACACAACGTGTGTGTGAGATTACAAGCCAAATCTGATCCTGCCTCTGTGAGGTTTACGTCAGCAACTTTTCTAGAAATGATATCCGAAAGTCTGGTCCTGCAGCCTCATTTTTTTAGCAATCCTCACACCCATTTCTAATTTTGTTGGGGCACAAAAATCTGGTCACTGTACTACAAAGATTAAATTGTGAGAAGAGATAACAGAAACTAGAATTGCATTCCCTGGAACTTTGAAGATTAAGAGGCCATTTGATTGAGATTTTTAACACATTAATTGGAACTGGTAGGGGAGGTTAGCTGGGGAGTCCACAAAGTTAAAGCTTCCCATCTTGCACACACCAGCACCAGAGTGCAGGAACACTAATGAGAAGAGAGTGCTGATCGCTTGGACTATGTTGGCACGGAGATACAGCCAGATCTGTTAATTGTCCATTCTAACTAGTTGACTAACCTTAGACGAGGCTGGTCTGCTTTAGTTGATCCGGGTCATTGACATGGGCAATGCCATCTCCATAATCTTCTCTCAATGAAAAAGGCTCAATGTATATGCAAATTCCTTTTACCAACACTGAACCTGTGTGCTGTGTGTGAATATTATGTGGCTCTATAAGATGCATAGTGAGTCAGACTGATGATCTTAAATTGGTTTTGAATGAAATACTTACAGTCTGGATTACTTAATAAATGTCCATTATCGGATTCACATCTAGTTATATTCTGAGTGTTGTCGACACAGACTGATTAAACACAATTGGCATGCTTCCCACTGCAAACAGCCACAACGACATGTCATTTGAGATGACCTGCAAATTGTTGAGTTGAATGACATGTACCTGACATCAAGCTGACACTGAAACTCATATTGTGTTACTCATTTGTGTGGGAGACAGAAAAGCTT
>NW_025205783.1:0-10908 GCF_004010195.1 Chiloscyllium plagiosum | reverse complement strand
GACTCCGCGATTTTGTGACTCACTACTTGTTATCTGTTATTCTGTATGTAAACCACCTCAAACCTCTGGATTAGATTCCACACTGTCCCTCACTCCTGGGTATCTCTTATGCTGTATGTAAACCCTAAACCCCTCAATTAGATTGCAGTCTGGAACTCACTCCTGGGGATTTGTTATTAGATCTGTGAAATGATCCTTGTTGGAAGTTAGACCGAAGACAAGATAAACTAAATGGTCAAATGTTACATTGGGAGCAAGAACACAGAAAGCTGCTGGTTCATTTCTGTTCTGTTACATCTCTCCAAGTTTCAGATTTGGGCTGAATTTCTGTCACAATGGGGAAAGTCTCAAAAGCTGTTCAATGTCCTGCATGAATGCATCATCATAACATGAATTCCCTTGCAAGATAGGAAATGGAGACAGCTCTTTGAAGGTGCTTAAAATGCAAATCCCAGTACCTGTTTACAGTGAATGCGGAGAGACAATGTGACATTCCAGTAAGGTCTGCCTTACTTTCCAAGCTCCTAATATATGAGAGAAACATAATATACAAAAACTGATAGAGCTCAGCCACTGAATTGTAGATTTGCAGCGTTTGATCAGAATCCTGCCTGGCTAGGCCTCCTCCCAAATTGAAGGGTTTCTCAAATCCCACACTGACCTTTTGTGGGTTCAAATTGTGTGTTGTCCACAAATAAAAGAAAATAATGCACCTGCAATTGAACAAAACTCTTTCTGGAACTTTGTACAACTGTTGGTTTAAGTATCTTTCAACAGGATTGAAGATAAATGAGACAGTGAGAGATAGGTAGCACTACAGTGAGAGATAGGTAGCACTGTAACCAGAATGGCAGTGCAGTATAAAAGATATATTAATACTTTCAATGAAAGGGGAAAACAGAGGAGGATCGTCCTCAAGCTAGGAAAGTTTGGAGTCAGTAAAGTTGTGTAGTTTGTGACTGCATTATGTTTATGTGAGTCAAGATTTGAAACCAGTTGGCCAATGGTACACTTTGTGACTTACTCCCAGTTACAACTTATTTCACATAAAAAGCTTAACATATCCCTCGATTAGATTCCAGGCTGTAACTCACTCCGGGCTATCTGTTATTCTGTATATAAACGACCCTGAACTCCTCGATTAGATTCCAGTCTGTAACCCACTCCGGGCTATCTGTAATTCACTATCTAAAACTCCCTGAACCCCTCGATAGATTCCAGGCTGTAACTAACTCCAGGGTATCTGTTTAGATTAGATTAGATTAGATTAGATTACTTACAGTGTGGAAACAGGCCCTTCTGCCCAACAAGTCCACACCGACCCGCCGAAGCGCAACCCACCCATACCCCTACATTTACCCCTTTAACCTAACACTATGGGCAATTTAGCATGACCAATTCACCTGACCCGCACATCTTTTGGACTGTGGGAGGAAACCGGAGCACCCGGAGGAAACCCACGCAGACACGGGGAGAGTGTGCAAACTCCACACAGTCAGTCGCCTGAGTCGGGAATTGAACCCGGGTCTCTGGCGCTGTGAGGCAGCAGTGCTAACCACTGTGCCACCGTGCTGTTATTCTGTACATAAACCATCCTAAATCCCTCTATTAATTTCCAATCTGTAACACATTCCAGGCTAACTGTTATTCCGTATATAAACCACCCTGAACTCCTCGATTAGATTCCAGACTGTAACTCACTCCATGGCATCTGTTATTCTGTACATAAACCATCCTAAACCCCTTGATTAGGTTCCAACCTGTAACACATTCCAGGTTATCTGTTATTCTGTATATAAACCACCCTGAACCCTGCAATTAGATTCTAGACTGTACTCACTGCGGGCTACCTACTATTCTGAAGATAAACCACCCTGAAACCCTCGATTAGATTCCACTCTGTAACTCACACCGGGGTATCTGTTATTCGCATATAAACCACCCTGAACTCCTTGATTAGATTCCAGATTGTAACTCACTCCGGGGTATCTGGTGTTCTGTATATTAACCACCCGAACCCCTCGATTAGATTCCAGTCTGTAACTCACTCCGGGCTATCTGTTACTTTATATATAAAAAACCCTGAACCCATTGATTTGATTTCACTTCCTGACATGTTCAGCTCATGTTCCCAACACAATCTAATCTCAATAATGATCAACGTTTCACGTGTCCTCCTATCTGCTGGGACTACCATCATGTTAACTTTCTGATGTTCACGTACATGATTACCTGTAGCAGTGAGCCGCAGGTAGACAGAATGGTGCAGAACACATTTGGCACATTTGCCTTAATCAGTCAGAGCATTGAGTATAGGAGTTGTGGTGGTATGTTGCATCTGTACAGGATGTTGGTGAGGCCACTTTAAGAATACTGCATGCAACTCGGTTTTCTGCAGAAATGACTTACACGGATGTTCCAGGACTGGAGGCTTGAGCTATAGTGAGAGGCTGATTACGTTGAGGTGTTTCCCCCTGGAGTGTCAGAGGTTGAGAGGCAACATTATATAGGTTTATAAAATCATCAGGGGCATGGATATTCTAAACAGCCACGTTCTACTCCCAAAGATAGGGGAGTCCAGAACAAGACAGCATAGGTTGAAGGGGAGAGGGCGAATGATTTAGAAGGGACCTGAAGGTAAATATTTCACACAGAGAGTGGTGTGTGTACAGAAAGTGCTGTCAGATGAAGTGGTCAAGGCGGGTACAATCACAGGAGGAATATTGGCCAAATGCTGGCAAATGGGACTAAATCAGATTTGATATCTGATCGGAGTGAACAGATTGGACTAATGGGTCTGTTTCCGTTCTGCATGACTCTCTGATTCTATAAGAGGGATGACGAATAATTCTGAAAGGACCTTTCAAGTCGGAATTCTCTTCAATGGAAGGTTATCGTGTCTCTATGTTCACATTGATTGAATGCTGCGTTAGTTAAATATTTGACAAAGAAGTGAGTCGTGCACAATGGGACGCAGACAGGAAAGTGGGGCTGAGACCACAACCTGACCAGCTACAATTTTAGTGCCTGGTGGAGAAGGCTCAAAGTATCTAATGACCCACTCCTGCTCCTCAGTCCCATGTTCCTGTGTTCCATTCAGCCCCTCAAACCTGCTAGACAGGAGCAGTTGGAGGCTACTTACTCCTATAACCTGTTGCACAGAAACATAGGAGACCTTTCAGCCCCTCAGTACTGTCTCACACGGTTTGAAGTGAATTGGGAAATGTAATTGGAAAACCCAGGCTGGGTACAAAAGAGGCCCCTCATCTCCCTTCACAGAGCTTCCGCTCTCTGCAACTTGTGCTTCATTTGTTAGTCATGTTGTACACCCAGATTCAGTGTGAATACAGCCCCTATACCTCACTCAGGGATGGCTCACAAAATCCTCTGGTCTCCCTGTCTGCAACATTCAATGACAGAACATTCATGTAAATAACACCCACTAACTTTCCAATAACAGAATGTGAGAACATCAGAAACAGGGGCATGTTGCTCACCCCCCAAGCCTGCCTTGCCCTTCTTTAAGATCATGACTGATCTGCTCTTGATCACAAATCCTCTTACATATACAATTCTTCATTGCCCTCAACTCTTGACAGGTAAATTTCCATCTACCTCCTCTTCAAATACGTTCAGTCATCTGGCTCCTCGAACACCCTTGAGGAGAGAAATCCTGACATTCAATACTACCTGTTTGAAGAAAACACTTGCTGCTCCTATATCATGGCCTATTGATGTGAACAAATGAGGTTGTCACAAGGTTCAGATAAAGATGACTGGCCCCGATATCAAGGCAGTGGTTAACTTCTATTGACAAAAAGGAGCTTAACAAAACTGAACTTAATGGGAATCAGAATAACCTCTCCAGTGTTTGGGGTCAAACATGGCACAAAGGAAGATGTTCATCAACTCAGTCCTGGGTCACCTCTGTGCGAGATCCTTAGGCTAGCTTCCTCTTCACAAACATCTTCAGCTGCTTTATCAAAGTCTCCCCGCGCCCACCCTCCCCACCATAAGATCAGAAGTGGGGATGGTCGCTGAAGATTCCACAATGTTCAGAACATTTTTGCCCCCTGTCAGCTCCTGAACTGGTCTTTGTCCGTGTGTAGCAGGATCCAGACTCCATTGAGACTTGTGCTGTTAAATTGTCCGTAACATTCATGTAACAGCACTGCCTGACACTGCACATTGCCACAGTAAAACAAGAGTTCATTCAGCACCTCACGCTGGTTTCACAGGAATATGAGGAAGCCATTCAGCCCATTGACACTATTGAAGAAGAACAGGGACAGCCTATTCAGTACCTCCAGCTTATTACTCAGGAAGAGAGTGAGTCTAGTGTGATGGGACACACCAGAGCCCCTCGAAAATATTTGACGGCGGTAGTGTAGATTCTAATGTTTTCTTATTTTAAAAGAAATGTAAGATGTCTGTTCCAGACGCAATGTGACTGGTCAAACTACTCTGTGTGAAGCAAAACACCATCTACTTACACACGAAAGAGAAAATGAAACCAAAGAAAGAGGAATTTAGAATAACGTAATTCTATCGGACAAGTTAACAGAATAATAGATCTAGGAACTATTACTGATGAACTGTTCCAATATACGAAAATCCCATAAAAACAGCCCTTGGCAAAAATAAATATTTAGACACAGATTGTCACAAACATTTCTCCAATCCAGTAATTAAAAATAGCATCAATAGAAATTTCAGAGAGGGTAGCAACCAGGAAACATTCACTGAAGCTTCCAACTCTGTGGAGACCCCAATAGTTTCTGATGTTGCCGAGAAACCAAAACCCAGAGATCCTAATCTGTGAGAGCTGGCCACACCCATTCAGGCTGCATTAAAATCAGGACTCCCGAGCTGTTACTCAAGTGATCTTAACTAGCCAGCTTGGTAACAATCGTTCAATCTCTCTCTTTAAAGAAACTAGGACAAAATAACCTCTTAAAGCTGCAGCATTGTCACACTAGTCAGTACAATGAGCTGTCAAACAGGAACCAGGGGTAACCAGTCAGGCCCTTGGCCCTGTCCAATCGGACGAGTTTGAAGCCAATCACTCCCTTGATTCATTTACACGGAACAGCAGGAGGCCATTCCCACCTCAATGCACTTACACGGGGGCAGTATGAGGTAATTTTTGCTGATTCCTGATGAATGTCTTATGCCCAAAACGTCTATTCTCCTGGTCCTCCGATGCTGCCTGACCTGCTGTGCTTTTCCAGCAATTGATGCTCTACTCTGATCTCCAGCATCGGCAGTCTTCAGTGTCTCCTAATTGATGCTCTAACATGATGAACAAGTGAGGCAGAGGCTGCACAGACAGACTGTTCCACGTTGTTCCTCCTGGCTCTGTTGCTTATGATACACACGTGGGACTTTAACGTGGTTTTCTAGTGGTGAGCAGGGAAGCCATATGTCTTGTGTGAAGTCTCAAGAAGGCATCTTCCATCTCCAAGAATGGTGTTCTCTATGTAGGGCAGAAGCTGGTGAGGATGGCTACCTGTTTCAGACGGAAGGTATTGTGGCTGCTGTTGGGGCTTGTGAGCAACCTGACATTCAGTACAGGGTTCACTCGCCGACTGCACAATAACTTGGGGATTGTTAAGTTAGGCATATAAACTATTAGGGAAGTCACGTTAGTCTGATGAATGGACTCTCTAAGTTCAAATAATGGTGATCTTGTTCATGTTAACCTTGTCTCGTGCATGTCCTGTGCAGTGTAACCTGTATGCCTTACTCTGTCCAAGTCTATTTCTACCCTATGATCTATCTGGCTATGCTTACTATGATCTGCCTCCACTGCTCGTAACCAAAGTGTTTCCCTGTACTGAGATACACGTGACAATAAATCAAACCAATCAATCCTGGGTAAAGTATGGGATTTCTCTTCCTGTCAATGTCTCTTTTGGAAATAAGTGGTCACTGCCACTCCTCGTGTTTCAGCATCACCATCTCTTCGTCTCTCACAGCTCTACAGATTAAACACTCAGCTTCTTTACTCTATCCTCATGTTACCATCACCCGTGTCTGTGGTAAGGACATCATTCCTTACAAAGGAGATCAAATCTGTAGAGAGCGCCCCTAATGCTCTCTCAGCAAGGCTCGACAACAGCAGGAAGATGGCTTTACTTATGTTCTCGAATCATCTTACAATGAAGGACAGCATACTAGTGACTGCACCCATTACTTACACAGGGTCTGATTCGGAGCAGTCAGCATAGACTTGTGAGTGGGAGATCATGCTTCCCAAATTTGTTAGAGTTCTTTGATGAAGTTACCAGGACGTTTGATGAGGGCAGAGTGATAGACGTAGTCTCTATGGATTTCAGTAAAGTCTTTGATAAGGTTCCACATAGCAGGCTGCTCAGGAAGGTTACATCTCGTAGAATGCGGGGGGAACGGGCCAATTGGATTCACAGTTGGCTTGTTGATCGGAAGCAGAGGGTTTAGTGGAAGGATGTTTGTCAGACTGGAGGCTGGGTCCATTGCTGTTTGTTATCTATGATTTGGTTGAGAATGTACAAGGTATGATTAGAATGTTTGTAGATGATACTAAAGTAATTGGGAGCATGATAAGTGAGGAAGTTTATCAGAAATTGCAGCAGGACTTTAATCAGGTGGGAAATTGGCCAATAAATGGCAAGTGGAATTTAATATAGAAGCGTGAGGTCTTGCATTTTGGAATCTCAAATCAAGATAGGAGTTTCATGTTGAATGGAAGGGTCTTAAGGGGTGCAGTGGGTAGAGGGACCTTGGTGTTCAGGTGCACGGTTCTCTAAGAGTGCAGTCACAGGTAGACAGGGCAGTGAAGAAGGCTTTTGGCACATTGGCCTTCATCAGGCAGGATATTGAGTATAGAAGTTGGGACCTTATGTTGCAGTTACACAGGACTTTGGTAAGGCCGCACTTGGAGTATTGTGTTCAGTTTTGTCACCTTGTTATGGGGAGGATGTTATTAAATTAGAAAGAGCGCAGAAGAAATTTACAAAGACTTTGTCAGGACCCAATGGTCTGAGTCATAGGGAGTGGTTAGATAAGCTAGGACTTTTCTTTAGAGTGTAAGAGACTGAGGGAGTCCTTATAGAGCTGTATAAAATCACGAGGGGTATGGATAGTGTTAATGCTTTCAGTCTTTTTCCAAGATGAAGAGAATCGAGGATTAGAGGGGATCAGTTTCAGGTTAAAGGGAAGGAATAAAAGGTAACCTGAGGAGCCACTTCTTTATACAGAGGGCTGGTACGTGGATGAGTTGCCAGCAGATGTGGTTGAGGGGGGTGCGTTAACAACATTTCCAAAGTATTTGGATAAATATGTGGATAGGAAAGGACTGGAAGCATGTGTGCTAACTGCAGGGAAATGGGGTTAGCGTGGATGGACATTTACAAGGTGGACTCGAACCCCTCTGTCAATTAAACCCAAACACCCAGAAAAGCTCGCCTCACCTTGTAATCTGTTAAAATATGAGTGACACAGATCTCCTACATTCCACTATTTAAACAAAAATTAGCAACTTAGTTTCTTAAGTTTAATAGTGAACACTAAACAACAACTATTCACAAATACAAGCCCCTCTTTTCTTAGCTACTTACTATCTGACTCCAACTCTGTACAAATATGCTGTTCCAATAACCCACATATTAAACGTTACAATCTCAAGGCCACACAGTCTCTATCTTCACTCTTTCATCTGCTGATCTCCCTGGGTATTTTTTTTTTATTGCAAGTAGGTTTACATGAACATGTGTCTTTGATAGAGAGTGTTTGAGATAGCCGTTAGCACTCCTGCTCTACAGCAGTTGCTCTACTGTTGGATGGCAACAGCTCTCCCTCCAGTGTTCAAAATGCTGGGTTTATATACTCCCCATGATATAATAATTCTCATAATCGGATTGCTTTCCAGGTGTCCAAACAATAATATTCAAATTCTGTTGGCTTCTGGTATCCTGAGCGTTATTTAAACTCTTTGGTTGGATTTGAATGGCTGTCAAACAGCAACCAAAACTCAGGTATCCAGTTCTCAGCTATTGGTGACATGTGGAACAGTGTGACCTTTAGCTGACATCTGTGGCTTTAATTTCTGTTCAACAAAAACCAATCTGTCTTAAAGTGCCCATACATGTTTTTGGCTTCATAACATCTTCCCGTTTCAGAAAATAAAATGAACCAGCAGAATGAAAAGATGGCTACATTTCTTTTCCTCTAATTCTTAATCCCAATTATATGAAATACAAAAATATTAATCTCAGTTATATCATCCATATTAATTCTGCACACCAATACAACACTGGTATAAGTCAAATCTTATCTACATTGCTTTCCGCGTAAACACATCTGCTATCACATTGTAGGAGCCACAGCATGTACATTCTGTGAGTTTAAAGTCGGTAAGGTAAGACTCCAATGAAATAGTCTCATATTCTGGTCTTTAAATATTCCAAAAAATGCGAGAGATTTGTCGTTGTCCACAACCATCTCTGACAATTTGTTTGTCATATACACATTAAAATATTGTCAGGCCAGTGTGACACTTAATCATTCTTGTTCAATAATGGAGATTTTGTATTTTCTTTCTGGTGGATATTGAGTTTTTTCGACAAGTAGCCAATTAGCCATTCAATTCCATCATCCTCTTTCTGTATCAATACATCTCTGATCCCTATATCCCGAGCATCAAACACAATTTTCAAAGGGTTTCAAAATATTTGGTTCAGCTAAACTGGTGCGGGGTGATTAATCCTGCTTTAAAATTCTCAAATGCCTCCTGGCATTGTTGCTACATTTCTTTTCCTCTAATTCTTAATCCCAGTTATATGAAATACAAAAGTATTAATCTCAGTTATATCATTCATATTAATTCTGCACACCAGTACAACACCGGAATAAGTCAAATCTTATCTACACTGCTTTCCTTTAAATCCGCGAAAACACACCTGATATCACATTGTAGGAGCCACAGCATGTACATTTTGTGAGTTTCAAGTCGGTAAGGTAAGACGCCAATGAAATAGCCTCATATTCTGGTCTTTAAATATTCCAAAACATGCGAGAGATTTGTCGTTGTCCACAACCATCTCCGACAATTTGTTTGTCATATACACATTAAAATATTGTCAGGCCAGTGCGATTCTTTCATTCTTGTTCAATAATGGAGATTTTGTAATTTTTTCGACAAGTAGCCAATTAGCCATTCAATTCCATCATCCTCTTTCTGTATCAATACATCTCCGACCCCTATATCCCGAGCATCAAACACAATTTCCAAAGGGTTTCAGAATACTTGGTGTATCTAAAACTGATGCGGTTATTAATCCTGCTTTAAAATTCTCAAAAGCCTCCTGCCATTGTTCTGTCCACCACAATTCTGATACCTTCTTGAATAAATCCAGCAGTGGTTCCAATACGCTGCTGAAGTTTGGAACAAACTTCCGATAGAATCCACTCAGTTCCAAAAATCGAAGCACGTCTTTCTTCGAGGATGGTCGTGGAAATTCCTCAAAGCCCTTCGTTTTTATGTTCCATGAGGTCAACCTTCCATCTCCCATGTAATGTCCCAAGAACGTCACCTCTGCCTTCGCGAATTCTATTTTCTTTAAGTTTATTACCAAGTTTGCTTCTTGTAATCGTTCAACATGCTCTGTCAACTGTAACATGTGAGCTTTCAATCACTTGCTAAAGATCATTACATCATACAGATAAGCTGCACAATTTGTTCATATGGCCACAACTCTGTTTCTGAATCTTAAATGTGGCTGGTGCATTATTCATCCATATGAAATACTCTATAATGTTTTTTATCATCTCTGGTATCTTTACTAGATAGTTTAACTGACTCCACATTTTTTTTTAACTTGAAAGGGGCCACTAAACCTGGCTTTGAAGAGATTTCTTACCACTGGTAGCAATACTAATACGTCATCCCCACGGGAAATCTTCAAAGTTTCAGTGTTTTTATCCGCCACCTGCTTCACTCCATGCTGTGCTCTTCAGATGCTGTTTAGCAAACTCACCTACTCCATCTACTCTCTCCTTCAACTCATGCACATAATCCAGGTGTGAGATTTCCGACTTCGGTCCTGTCAATTTATATTTAATTAATTTCAAATGACCTCTCACTTCATGTGCGAATATTAACTCAAAGGACGTAAAGTGAGTAGATTTATTTGGGGCATCTCTAATGGCAAACAATTTAATTGGGCACCTGTATCCCAATCATTTGGCCAACCCTGATAGAACGCTGTTAACATAGTCTTCAGCGTCTGATGCTAACTTTCCAAGGCTCCCTGGGATTCGGGATGGGACGCCCTTGATTTGATGTGCTGTATGCCTAAGCCATCCATGACTTCCTTAAACAGCTGAGCGGTAAAATGAGACCCTTGGTCTGACTGAACCTCTCTGGACAGTCCTCAGCGAGTAAAGAAAGCTACCAACTCCTTCACCTCCCTTTTTGCCTTGACATTCCAATAATGGAATTGCCTCTGGAAATCTGGTAGACACATCCATTATGGTCAGCAAATATTGATTTCCACTTTTACTTTAGAAAGGCGAGCTACACAATTAATCATAACCCACGTGCAAGGTTCTTCGAATGCAGGAATTGGCAAGAAAGGTGCTGGTTTTATTACTGCTTGTTACTTAACTACCATTTGGTATGTATGTCACGTACAACAAAAATTAACAGCGTCCTCGTGCATTCCAGGCCACTAGAAATGCTTCTGTACCTTAGCCTGAGTCTTCTGTACACCTAAGTGACCGCCTGCAGTTAGTTCATGAGCTACCCATAACATTGTACGTTACTGCTAACACAATCTGGTGCACTTCGGCCCATTTGCCTTCTGCAGTAACCTATCGGGGTCTCCATTTTAATTTTATGATTCTATCTTTAAATTAAAAGCGTTCAAC
>NW_025205782.1:10770-10906 GCF_004010195.1 Chiloscyllium plagiosum | reverse complement strand
CCTGTACTGCGCTGTATTCTTCTATTCTATTCTATCTATTCTATTAACTTCTATCTGTCTCTCCAACCGATCCACTCGATCTGATAAGATTCGCATCCAACAGCATTTATGGCAGATATAATCTGCGTAACCCTTA
>NW_025205782.1:5359-10669 GCF_004010195.1 Chiloscyllium plagiosum | reverse complement strand
AAACACTGCCCCAGGTTAAATTAATAGTTATGGCTTATGTTTTAAGTTTAATCAAGAGACATATCTCCAAAAACATCTCATCAAGAAAGAACCCACTCTACTCACTACTGCAGCCTTTCTATTGGACAGACTTAAAACAATGATTAACTTATCTGATTCTGTGCTGTCAACTTCGCCCAAACTGGTTCCTCCAAGATTAGTTGTGAATCGATGTCCAGCGATACATGAATTCAAACAGCAAAGGCAGTAACTGTGCAGGTGTTTTTTTTCTCTCTCCTGCCATGACCTCACCATGTGCTTCCTTTGTCTGCTGTTCTCTCTTTTGCTGTTGTTTTGACCTTTTTTTTCCCAATGTTCCAAAATAATGCAACAGCACATAAAACAGTAATTGCTGCTCCTGGAATTTGAGAAAATCACCTCCAGCACCTAAAATACCTCAAAAAAGGAGCAGCTGTTACAGCCAGACATTTTACCCATCCTCCATCTTGGATTACCCAGGGGTAAAAGAGGAGGGGGAGTAGCATTGTTAATGAGAGAGGGCATCTCAGCTGCAGAGAAGGAGGTTGTTGAGGAGGGTTTGTCTACTGAGTCAGTGTGGGTGGGAGTCAGTAACTGGAAAGGAGCAGTCACTTTATTGTGTGTTTTGTATAGACCCCCCTCCCCCCTTCCAAAAGCAGCAGAGAGATGGAGAAACAGATTGAACAGCAGATCTCGGAAAGGTGCAGAGGTAACAGGGTTGTTGTTATGGGTGACTTCAACTTCCCCCAGTATTGATTGGAACCTCCTTAGTGCAGATAGTCTGGACAGAGCCGATTTCGTGAGGTGTATCCAGGAAGGATTCCTGACTCAATATGTCCATAGGCCTGCTCGGGGGGAGGCCATATTGGATTTGGTGCTAAAAGCGAGCCAGGCCTGGTGTCAGATCTCTTGGTGGGAGAGCATTTCGGTGACAGTGACCACAACTGCCTCACCTTTACCATAGCCATGGAGAGGGATAGGAACAGACTGTATGGGAAGGTATTTGGGGGGGGAGGTATTAGACAGGAGCTGGGGAGTATAAACTGGAAACAATTGTTCCACAGGCAATAAACAACAGAAATGTGGAGGCTGTTTAAGGAGAACTTATTGTAAGTGTTGGATAACGTTGTCCCACTGAGACAGGCAAGGAATGGGAAGGTGAAGGAGCCTTGGATGACAAGAGACGAGGAGCTTCCTATAATTAGGAAAGTAAATGGAATTTCAACCTTCATTGCTAAAGGGTTTAAAAGCAATGTTCATTTGTTCAATGGGTTTTCGAGAGTCTGAGAGAGAGGGGAACAGAGTGGGGGGGGAGGAGAGTTAATTCTTTGTAAAGATGGTAAAGAAAATCTGAAGGTGAGAACATCTGGGGATGAGCTGATGAGGAAATATTGAGAATGGAGTAAAGAATCTGGTCCTGCCTCTAGTTTCTTCATTCACCAATCAGCAATCAGGATTATAGCACCTCACTGTCTCCCTTCCTCTCAAAACCCTGCCCCTCCCCAACCCCTCCACGCCCCTGTCATTAAAAATTACCATCCAATCATCAAGCTCCCATTCCCCTCCAAATCCCTTCAACATGGCGACTGTCTGTGTGGTGTTTGCACGTTCTCCCCGTGTCTGTGTGGATTTCCTCTGGGTGCTCCGGTTTCCTCCCACAGTCCAAAGATGTGCAGGTCAGGTGAATTGGCCATGATAAATTGCCTGTAGTGTTAGGTAAGGAGTAAATGTAGGGGTCTGGGTGGGTTGCTCTTCGGCGGGTCGGTGTGGACCTGTTGGGCCGAAGGGCCCATTTCCACACTGTAATGTAATCTAATGGTCTCGTCTCTCCATCCTTTCCCAGGACTTCACACTGGAATCTCTCCAACCAGCTGTCTGCACCAGTCAGTACTGAAACAGTTCCTCCCCACTGTACCAAACCCACCCCCCGTCTCTGGGTCCCTGTCTCTGTCCCTGTCCCTCTCCCTATCCCTGTCCCTGTCCCTGTCCCTGTCCCTGTCCCTGTCCCTGTCCCTGTCCTTGTTATTCTCACTCTGGCTGCAGTCTTTAACATGGTGACCCCTCCACCCTCCTCCAGCACCTCTCCACCATTGTCCAACTGCTGTGACTGTTCTCGCTTGTGATTTCAAATAAACCTGTTGGGCTGTAACCTGTTGGGCTGTAACCTGTTGGGCTGTAACCTGTTGTGGTGTGATTTCTTAAACTCTTTTTTTACTGATAAAACTGTGAGGAGCAGAAAGCAGCCATTCAGCCCATCATGTCTGCTCCACACGTCACCTGGTCCCATTCTCATTCTCACAGAGAATACCCCGGTAACAGTTTCTTTTCCTCACCCCAACACCGTTCCCTGTGACACCCCGTGATCCATCCTAGGTCCCTCCTATTTCTCATCATCATCCTGCCTCGTAATGGTACCCTCCAAGACCATGTGACATTGCTGTGTTTGTCCATCTCTCCTTCCAATTCTCCAGCTCTCTGCCACCATCCCATGGTTCAAAGGAGATCAAAGGGTTCATACAGGTTTATAATTATTCAGTACAGAAGAGACCATTTTGCCCACTGTGTCTGCACCAACAAAAACAACTCTCTTCATTTCATGTTCTGATCCAAGCGATTTCCTACCTCAACCCCCAATCCAGACCCCCAGCCCTTGTCCCTGTCCCTGTTCCCTCGGGAGGTGTTTCCCAGTGGGGATTGGGTGACTGTGCCATGTTTATATGTTAAACACAGCCCCTGTTCTGATCTCTGTGTAGCTCCCTCTCCCTGTGCTCTCAATCAGTGGGTCCTTTCTTCTGCTGATTTACTCATTTCATCTTCAGATGTGTTGCTGTTGTCAAACTGAGATCCCTTCTCCAGTCCCTTATTGGTGTCTGTATTTTGGGCTGAGAGAGAGGAGATGGTCTCATGGTTTTGTCACTGGAATATTACTCGGGGGACCTGGGTTTAAAAGCATCTGATGTACGTTGAACTCAACTTACTTTAAAACCTGGAATTGAGTATGGAGTGATGAACACAGTTATTGGGAAACCCACCTGTTTCACTAATGAAGGAAATCTGCTGTCCTCGCCTGATCTGGCCTACGTAATATGGCTGACTGGCACATGGGACCATTAGGGATGTACAGGTAATACTGACTGAGTGAGCTACACTCATGTCCCATGAAAGAATAAAGAAGGAGAGATTTGTTCATTGGATTTTAAACTATTTCAGATTCTTGTTTATGTAGCTGGGTGGTCCATTCTCACCAAATTGTATTCGGTTTTTTGACTTTCTTTGTAGCTTCTTTCCTTAATTTCGGACTGAATTGTGACTCAAAGTGTGATCCTCCTCCTCAGTCTGAAGCTCTAGACCTCACGCTCTCCAGGGAGCCCACTTCTGTTTGGCCCTCACACAGTCGTGCTCACTCTGAGAACCACAATCTCCCCTATCGCTTCCCCTTGCTCAGACTGTCCCTGCCAGGGGCTTCTCCAGCGACGGCTCTGAGCGTGGGGAGGGGAGGAATTGGGGGAAGGGTGGTGAGTGATTGATGGGGATCAGCCACCCCATTCAAGCCTGTTAGTCACATTGAGAACCACACCGAGAGTGTTGCTAACTGTAATGGAGGTGTGTACAGGGTCAGGACCACCCTGGGGTTAGGGAGGGGGGCGCTTGGCGAGACTCTGTCAGGTTGGAGTGACACGTGTCAGTGAGAGAGGGTATCTAACCCCTAGCTTTCTGCATCTCCTCCTGCTCTGTTCAGCTACAGTTTCAGATAATGTATTCCAGCCTCCCATTAGAATGGAAATTATGCAAATTACAGATAAAAGTAGCTCAGGATTGACTTTGATGAAGGAGTGTGGGAGGTTGTGATGATGCCACAGTAATTGAGTTTGATCAGGGAGAGAGATGTGAATGAGACCCCCCCCACCCCCTCCCATCACCATTGCAGAATGGACAGGAGATTATGTCCCAGAGTCTGCAGCAATGACCCACTGGGACTCCCACAGACACCATCTGCACACACACTGTTCAACATGCAGCAAGGGAACTGCAACTGGGACCCCAGCTCCCCCCTCACCCAACCCCAAAGCCCCGCACACCTGCCTTTCCCCTGGGTAACAGACTGTCCCTGGGTGTGGGTAACTCACACGTCCATCTCACCCCAGCACCCCTCTCTCTTACGCTCTCCCCAACTGCATGTTCCCACCCCATCCCCCTCCTCAGTAACAGACTCTCTCTCCCTGCCCCATTCCCACACCCCCCCCAGGGTCACACACTCACCCACCCCCTCTCCCCAGGGGCAGCAGAAGGTTAATGTTTCAGAGCGAGAAGCTGGTGTCAGAACTGACAGAGTAAAACATGAAGTCTGTTTCTCTCTCTCCACAGACATCGCTGAGTGACTCCAGCACTTACTGCTTTTCGATTTCCAGCATCTGTCTTGTGTCACTTTTATTTTGAAGTTAAGATGAAATTGAATCTTTTGATTGGTGGGGCTTCGGTGAGAGGGAGGGTTGGTAACAGGGGAACACACAGATTGGAGGTCGTTGGTGAAAGAGCTGGAGGGGAGGAGAGGGTTTGAAAAGGGGGATCTGGGGCATCCTGCCGGGACATAGGTATCCCCACCCCTCACACCCATCCCATCTCACCCTGCACCCCCCACCCCACCACTGTCTCGGGGGAGGCAGATCGAAGAGGAACTTTCAAAAGAGAATTGGAAAGAGATTCAACAGGAGAAATGTACAGGGACCCAGTTAAAGGGGAATGGGGTGCACTTGGGCAATCAGTGCAGGCATGATGGGCTGAATGGCTTCTTCAGCTGTTGGATCATTCTTTGGTTCCGTGCTTGTGATTCGTGAGCTTTTAATTTTAGAAGAATGCTGATAGGAACAGCAAAGAGACAGGAAATCCTTAATGTGAGGGACCCAGAGCAAGAGTTTCACAACATTAGATGATGGCCACTCAGAGTAAGATTGTGAATGTGGACGTGAGATTGGGAATGTGGACGTGAGATTGGGAATGTGGACGTGAGATTGGGAATTCCCTGCATCGAGGCTTGTTGAGGCTGGAGTCCAGTTTGAGGTAGCAGCACAGGGACTGGTATAACGGCGAGGGCAGGTTGAGGTGAGGGCCAAAGGACTTGGAACCTGCAGGAGAGTCCAGGGGTTCCAGAGACAGAGTAACCTCAGACACTAACAGGAGCAACACAGGAACCTGAGACAGCACCTCCACCCCCACACTGCCTCTCCCCACCCCCACACTGCCTCTCCCCACGATCCCCACACTGCCTCTCCCAACCCCCACCATCTCCCCACC
>NW_025205782.1:1988-3835 GCF_004010195.1 Chiloscyllium plagiosum | reverse complement strand
CTGTCTCTCCCCACCCCCCCAACATGGTCCTGTTTGTGACTGTGACTCCCTCCTACATCCCAGTTGGCTCTCCTAGCTCTGCCTGATCCCGGGGAGATGTGAGAGCTGGGATCTCAGTCATTGTCCAAACCGCCATCACCATCCCATAATAACAGTCATGTGATTCCTGTGTCCATGAGAATTTGCAACAGGCTGCTCTGTTATTGAATCAAACACAGCGTTTCATGATTGTCAGCCCAGGGTCCCTCACTCCCTCACTGACAGATTCGGATTTCACAAACATAATGACTCACCTTGAGCAGGTCGATCTCCTGCTGTATTCGAGCTCCCAAGCAGACTGTGAGTGTCAGCTCAAACAGAGAAACTGTGAAGGTAGGAAGAGGACAAAGCCATCGGGTCTCTCAGGCCTGCTCCGCCATTTAGTAGGATCATTGCTGACCATCAAGGCCAATGTCCCCAGCCTACCCTCCCCCCACATTCCTCCAGCCCTTTAGCCCCAAGAGATATATTCATCTTTCTTGAAAATGTAATGCTTAGGCTTACCCAGTTCCTGTGGTGGAGAATTTGACAGGCTGCCCAGCTTCTGCACACCTCTGTTCTAAACAGTGTACCCTGTATCCTCAGACTGTGAGCCCTGGTTGTGGACTCCCCCCGCTCATTGGGAACATCCGTCCTGGGTTTACCCTGTCTAGTCCTGTTAGAATTTTAAAGGGTTTCTGTGAAATTCCCCTCCAGTGAATACAATCATAACTGACTCAGTGTCTCCTCATACATCAGTGCTACCATCCCAGGGATCAGTCTGGGAAACCTTCACTGCACTCCCTCTCCAGCAAGAACATCCCTCCCCAGGTAAGGAGACCCAAACTGTACACAATATTCCAGGTGTGGTCTCTCCAAGGCCCTGTCCAAATGCAGCAAGATATCCCTGCCCCTGTACCTGAATCCTCCGGCTCTGAGAGCTAATTTACCATTTGCCTTCTTCACCACCTGTTGTACCTGCAATGCTGACCTTTGGTGATCGGTCCATGGGACACACCACTCAGAGAAACATCTGCCTCAGAGCAAGTCACTGCAGATGCTGGAATCTGAACTTAAAACAATAAATGCTGGAGAACTCAGTGGGTCAGGCAGCATCCGTGGAGAGAGAGCAAGCTAATGTTTCCACTTTAGATAACTCTTTATCAGAGTCATCCCCTGACTCAAAACATTAGCTTGCTCTCTCTCCTGACCCGTTGTGATCTCCACCATCTTTTGCTTTCAATAATCTGCCTTCCTGTTTTCGCTCTCAGAGTGGGTAACCTGACATTTCTCCACATTATCCTGCATCTACCAAGCTTTCACCCACTCCCTCAGCCTCCTCCTCACAGCTCACCCTCCCACCCAGTTTTGTGTTCTTTGTAAATTTATTGTGAATTTTGTTTTGTGGGACATGGGGGTCACTGGCTGGGACCAGTATTTATTCCCCGTCCCTAGTTGCCCCTTGAGGAGGTGAGGGTGAGCTGCCTTCATGTGCTGTGGGTAGACCCACAATGCCCTTAGGGAGGGAATCCCAGGATTCTGACCCAGTGACCCTGAAGGAACGGCGATATATTTCCAAGTCAGGATGGTGAGGGGCTGGGAGGGGAACTTGCAGGGGGTGGTGTTCCCATGTATCTGCTGCCCTTGTCCTTCTCGATGGAAGTGGTTGTGGGTTTGGAAGGTGCTGACTGAGGGTCTTTGGTGAATTTCTGCAGTGCATCTTGTAGCTGGTACACACTGCTGCTACTGAGTGTGGGTGGGGGAGGGAGTGGGTGTTTGTGGGTGTGGTGCCAATCAAGTGGCTGCTTTGTCCTGGATGGTGTCGAGCT
>NW_025205782.1:0-1578 GCF_004010195.1 Chiloscyllium plagiosum | reverse complement strand
GTGGTGGCATCTCACTGGAGGTGGCGGAAACTCCGGCTAATGATCCTCTGGATGTGGATGCTGGTGGAGGGGATAGTGGGTAAGGACAAGGGGTACCCTATCCCTATTGTGGGAGGGGAGAGAGGTGGTGAGGGTGGAGGTGCAGGAGATGGCTCAGAGCCCAGTGCTCCATCAGGGGCAGGTACCATCACTGAGTTCTCTCTGACAGTGGGCAGCACAATGGCTCAGTGGTTGGCACTGCTGCCTGGCAGCACAATGGCTCAGTGGTTGGCACTGCTGCCTCACAGCACCA
This sequence comes from Chiloscyllium plagiosum, assembly GCF_004010195.1. Taxonomy (NCBI): domain Eukaryota; kingdom Metazoa; phylum Chordata; class Chondrichthyes; order Orectolobiformes; family Hemiscylliidae; genus Chiloscyllium; species Chiloscyllium plagiosum. Next base: position 1,286 of record NW_025205782.1, on the reverse strand, counting down.
GGGACCTGAGTGTGTTTCCAGCCTCGGGCAACTGTCTGTGTGGAGTTTGCACATTCTCCCCGTGTCTGCGTGGGTGTGCTCTGGTTTCCTCCCACAGTCCAAAAATGTGCAGGTTAGGGGGATTGGCTGTTGGAAATGCAGGGTTACAGGGATGGAGTAGGGGGTTGGGGTCTGGATAAGATGTTCTTCAGAGGGTCGGTGTAGCCTTGATGGGCTGAATGGCCTGCTTCTGCACTGTAAGGATTCTATGGTTCACTGAAGTCGATGTGAATTGGTATTTGCAGTGGTTCATGAGGGCAGCTCAGCTCCATCTGCTCCAGTGCAGCTGCCCAGGCTCCACTGAGTGAAGATAAAATTGTCCAGCTGATGCTGAACTGACATGAAGGAGTGTAAGGTTCCTGATGTAAATGAAACTGGACAGTGTTGGTGAATGAGTGTGCAATGTGTGGGAGTTTCACCACAGTCAGCTCCTGACCTTTGTAAGACTGTAGTGGTGAGTGAAATCTCTGATTTCCCATCAATAGCTGCATCTCCTGCTCAAATTGATCCATTATAGCCAAGGAAAGGAGACATTCCCTCCTTAAAACTTCGATAAGTTATGGCAGAATTACCCCAATGCAGCGCGGGAGTGTGTACGTATCTGTGGTTAATCAATGTTCAAAAATACCTCATTGCAAAACAAAATCAATTACTGTTTAAATAGGGCTGGGAGCCAGACAGTGGGATCAATAGCAGCGATGTATTACATTCTGTGTTGCTGAGACCTATTCATTCACATAATAGGTGACTTCATTCCCTTGGGCCTAAGCTGATACCTGTAGAATGGTCTGAATGCTAGCGGGCAGCCCCCCGGCTCTCGCTGAAAACTAATTGTCTGATTGGATTTCCCTGACACTCTCGAGCAGATTGCATGAAGAACAAGTTTCTAATCGATCAAGGTCAATCAGTGCTATGATTGGAAGCTGAAGTCCTATTTACACAATAGATTGCAGGAGGGATTCAGTGTTCAATTTAGATTGAAGCATTCTGGCCAATAACAACAAGCAGATTGCAAATTAATTATTGAGAAGCATTTATTGTTTTAATTGGTCTCTTTGGTCTACTCTGTCAGTCCATGTATATACTGTCAGTCTGATATCTACAGTGCGGAGACCCATGACACCTCACATCGATAAAGACAGGCCACAGAGGGTAAACACAGGGGGCTTCACTTTGTCCTGAAAACAGCAAATGTTGGAGATCACAGTGGATCACAGTCACAACCAGCATCCATAGAGGGAGAACAA
>NW_025205781.1:8536-10905 GCF_004010195.1 Chiloscyllium plagiosum | reverse complement strand
GCTGGTCACATCACCATTAAGGGCTACACAGACAGAGAAAACCTAAGTGGCCACCAGGAAAACGAGTAAGCACAGGCAGGCAGAGCAGGAGTCCCCTGTGCCCATTGCCCGCCGTTTTGGATCCTGTTGATGAAATAACTCCACAATGCCATATATCTCAACACCAAATTAGATGGGAAGTCTTTGACACTGATCCAGCTCCCTCAGAGCAAGCACATATTTTTTTTTTTTTTTCCTAAAAAGAAGCACCCAAGTGGCCAGTGACAAGCAGTGCCCTTCACAAAGGGCAATGCTGTGTGATCAAACAGTGAAGGGGAGGGCAGGGATTAAATCAAGAGAGAGTTGGAGGGGGAAATAATGCACTCCACTCCCTGCGGCGCCCATCTTTCCCTGAACAGCTGAAGGGTGTTGGTGGAGACCGTGTGCTCCTTTTCCAAGGACACCCGAGCCCTAACGTAACCGCAGAAGAGGGGCAGGCAGTTGGCCCCAACGACCCCCTCCACGGCCCGCTGCCTGGACCAGTTTATGGCCAGTTTGGCCAGGCCCAGGAGCAGACCCACGAGGAGATCTTCAGACCTGCCCTCCCTCCTCTGCACTGGGTGCCTGAAAATCAGGAGCGTGGGACTGAAGTGCAACCAAAAGCAGAGGAGGTGGTTTTAAAGAAAAATCAAAAAAGGGGAGTGCAAATGCCCGCACCCGACATACACGTGGTCCACGGACTCCACAGCGCTACAGAACAAGCAGTTGGGCTGGGAGTCCGTGAACCACCGCAATCTGCGGTTGCAGGGGACCGCTGCGTGCAGCACCCTCCACCCCAATCCCCGAGAGAAAGGGGGAGGACTCCTGCGTACAGAGCCCTCCACTGGGGAGCCCCACTGCCTGGTGGCAAATGGGCACGCCAAGGCGCGTAGGATGGTGGATGAGGGAGAAGAGGTGGACGGTGTGCAGCAGCAGTCTATACAGGGCCCGCCTTTTTACGTCCTTGAAAGAAACAAAACTAAAATTCCGGAGGCGGCTCAGGTTGTGGGGCACAGGCTCCCGCGGGAAGTACAGGACCCTAGGGCCAATGTGAAATTCCGTCCAGGCTGGGGTGAGCGTGGACGGGATCCCACCGCACACCCGAGCGTCCTCCAACGGGTGCACTACGTCGGGTCCGAGCACCGTAGTTTTAAGGCATCGGATGGCGGTGGCCACGTACTGGACGTCTACCGCTGCCCTGCCTGCTATGTCCTGCGGCAGCGTCCAGCCCAGGCCCCCGGCACCCAGCACGTCCCCGACCCTGGTCACCCTCGCCGCCGCGGCCCTCCCCTCCGACAGCGACTCGAACCCGCGGGTACGGAGGTGCGGATTCCTGAGCAACGGCTCCCTGACGACAGCCGCTACTCCAGCCGGAGGGTAGGCGCGACGCGATTCGACCATGTTCCAGACAGTGATCAGGTCCTGGTATAAGACAGGCAGCATCTTGAGGGCGACCTCCAAACCGTCACGGTCGACGAACAGGAGCTGCGTGTCGTAGTTGAGGTTACGCACCTGGCGGAAAAAATACGTCGCCAGGGCACACCACCGAGGAGGAGGCTCGACGCAAAGGTATCGCCGCAAGGTCTGGAGGCGGAACGTCGCGACCTGGGTGCGGACGCACACCAGCGACTGACCGCCCTCCTCAATAGGGAAACTCCGAACCTGCGCGGCGACCCAGTGCATCATTTTGTCCCAGAAGAAATCAACCAACGTTCTCTGGATGCCAGCGACAAAGCCAAGAGGAGGGACCAAAGTGACCAGCCGGTACCACAGCATGGCGGCCACCAGCTGGTCTACGACCAGCACTCGACTCCTGTAAGATAGCACTCGGAGCAGTCCTGTCCAGCGGCCTAGGCGAGCCGAGACTTTGGCCTCCAGCTCCTGCCAGTTGGCCGGCCAGGATTCCTCAGCCGGGCTGAGGTAGACCCCCAGGTAGAGGAGATGGGTGGTACTCCAGCTGAACCCCCGTAACTCCTCCGGCAGAGAGTCCACCCGCCACGGGCCGACCAGTAGTCCGGAACATTTGGCCCAGTTGATCCTGGCGGAAGACGCCGCCGAGTACACGGCCTGGCACTCGCGCATCCTCCCCAGGTCAGCCGGGTCGGTGAAAGTGAGGAGCACGTCGTCGGCGTAGGCCGAGAGGACCACCCCCGTGCCCGCGCCGCGCAGAACCAGCCCCGACAACCTCCACCGCAAGAGGCGCAGGAAAGGCTCCACGCACAGGGAATACAGCTGGCCGGACAGGGGGCAGCCTTGACGCACTCCTCCCCCGAAGCGAAGGGGCGCCGTCAGGGACCCGTTAACTTTAACCAGACACTCTGCGGCGGCGTACAAAAGTCAGATCCGGGCGA
>NW_025205781.1:0-4462 GCF_004010195.1 Chiloscyllium plagiosum | reverse complement strand
ACCAGCACTCCCACTGCTGGTCTCTGGGACCCCGCCCAGACTTGCCTCAGCTGTTGCTGCTCGGGGCCTACCTCACTGCTGCTGCCTGCGACTTGCCTTGGGGCCCCTCCCAGGACCTCCACCACTGCCACTGCTGAAGGCCCACCTCCACTGCTGCTGCCTGGGACTCAAGTTTGGGGCTGCCTGGGACTAGCCTTGGGGACCCTCCCCAACAGGTCTGCCCCCTCACTGCTGTGACCAAAGGCCTGCCCAGGACTTGCCAGAGGCCTGCCTCCACTGCTGCTGTTGCCTAAGGCCTGCCTCCACCATCGCTGCCTGGGACTCGCCTTGGGCCCCTCCCCAGGACCTCCACTGCTGCAGTCTGGGACTCAATTTTGGGGCTGCCTGGGACTTGCCTTTGGGACCCTCCCCAAACAGGTCTGCCCCCTCACCACTGCGACCAAAGGCCTACCTATGACTTGCCTGAGGCTTGCCTCCACTGCTGCCGCTGCCTGAAACTCGCCTTGGGACCCTCCACCACTACTGCCTGGGACTCAATTTTGGGGCTGCCTGGGACTTGCCTTGGGGATCCTCCTTAACAGGTCTGCCCCCACCGCCGCGATTGAGGGCCAACCTAGGACTCGCCCGAGGCCTGCCTCTACTGCTGTTGTCGCCCGAGGCCTGCCTCCTCTACTGCTGCCTGGGACTCGCCTTGGCCCCTCCCTACAACCTCCACCACTGCTGCTGCCGGAGGCCTACCTCCGCCGCCACTGCCTGGGGCTTGCCAACATCCAGCAGCAGAGTATGGCGAGCCCAAAGGTCGTGGGGCCCAGATGTACGGGAAGGCCGTATTTTTCCTGAAGACTGAGCAGGCGGTCCACCTGGCCGTGGAGAGGGGGCTCGCTGTGGGTGGGACACATCTGCCCATCGACCCTCCACCGCTCGACGACCCAGCAGAGAGTCCTCCGTCGTCGCCCGCACCACGGCCCTCGTGGTTCTTAAGGTCCTCCCCAGGGGTCGGAGGAATCGAAGCAGCAGGAGGCACTGCTGTAGCCCCTGGGGGGTTTGGGTGAGTCAGGCCGCGGTGCGGGACAGTCGTGGGGCACCGTTGGTTCATCCCCCGGAGAGGGGCAGCACCGCCGGCGCGCTGCTGGAGAGTCTCTCCCTTCCAAGGGCCGGTGCCTCTTCCCCAGAGAGACCGGGGGGGATTTATGGGCCTTCCCCTCCCCGCCCGCCTCGGTGGTCATGGGGCCCGGGGTCCCTCCCCCCAGCCTTTCCAGGAATACGAATGGCTGGGGGAAGACAGGGGGCGATGCCAGGGTGGGGAGGGCCAGCTGTGTCACTTCCTGCCCCGCCCTGGGTTTATCAGGTGAGGGAGGGAGGGCGGGGCAGGGGCCCGGTTCCCTCTTCGGGGCCCAGAGACACGGTCGCTGCAGAAGGTGGGCCAGCGGTGGTTCCCCCCAGGTTAGTGCCAGGGCGTGGCTGGGCTCAGGCTCAGGGGCTCCCGGGCCAGGTGTCACGGCGCCAGGGTCGGGCGTTAAAGCCCGAGGGGTTTCTCCATCGGGGTGGGGAGTGGGTGTGGGGTCAGTGGGGTTAGGATCAGGTAAGGGTTCGGGAGTGTGGGGGTCAGGGTTCCCGCGCCGGGGCGACGCTGGCACGGCCGCGGGGGCATTGTCGTGCCAGGGCGGGGCAGGTTGTGGGCTAGGTTCCGGGGAAGGGGATAGTGTGGTCTCCCCGTGGGCAGGCCTGACGCGTCGTGTTTTCTTCTGCGCCTTCTGTCCGGCCGGACGCTCACCCCCCTCCCTGCCAGAGGCTGGGACATTGCAAGCCCCCGGTGCGGGGCTGGAGTTGTTGGCTTCGAGGGAGGGGGCGTGTGTGCGGCGGCACCATCAGCCATTGGCACGGGCTGGGCAACCTTCTGGGTGGGGCAGTTTTTCCGTATGTGCCCCATCTCGCAGCACAGGTGGCACCGCACACCGTTCGCCGTCCAGAAGGCGCGGTAGGCCACGCCCTCATGGAGGACCTCCAGAGGGTCGACGGGCAAATGTGTCCCGCCCACAGCGAGCCCCCTCTCCACGGCCAGGTGGACCGCCTGCTCTGTCTTCAGGAAAAATACGGCCTTCCCGTACATGCGGGCCGCAGCGACGATGGCCAGTGGGCCGACCACACTGGCCATGGTCTTGCTGCAGGCCTCGATGGTCATGTTGGGGTGGGGATAGGCCTTGACCCCCAGGCGTTTGGTCAGGTGCCTGAAGGGGCTTACATTCGAGACCAGGGTGGTGACAGCCGAGCCTAAGGCAGCGGCTACCCCGGCGTAGGTGCGGCTGGGCCCGGCGACTTTGGGGCTCGCCATATTCTGCAGCTTTGTATTTCTGCCCCAGGCAGCGGTGGAGGTGGGCCCCTGGTAGCAGCAGTGGTGGAGGCTGTGGGGAGGGGCCCGAGGCGAGTCACCAAAGGCAAGTCCCAGGCAGCGACAGCTGAGACCTGTCTCAGGCAACAGCAGTGGCAGAAGCGGACCTCAGGCGAGTCCAAGGTAAGCCCTCGGTCGCAGTGGTGGGGGCAGACCTGTTGGGGAGAGTCCCCGAGGCAAGTCCCAGGCAGCCCCAAAGTCGAGTCCCAGGCAGCAGTGGCAGAGGCAGGCCTCAGACCATAGCAGCAGCGGTGGAGGTCCCGCAAGGGGCCCCAAGGCAAGTCCCAGGCTGTATTGAGGCAGGCCCCAAGCAGCAACAGTCCGGGCAGGGCCCCAAGAGACCTGCGGTGGCGAGGCCTAGGCCGCAGCTCCAAAAGCAGGAGCCAGACCAGAAAGTCTTCTTCTTCTTCCTTCCTGCGTAAGGCAATAGCGGAGGAGAGTCCCAGCACACGGACACAGACACGGACAGTCACTCACTCCCGCCAGCGCGCTGCAGGAGAGTCCCTCCCCTCCAAGGGCCGGTGCCTCTTCCCTAGAGAGACCGGGGGGGGATTTATTTATTTATTTTTTGCTCTGAATCTCCTGTTTATTATTTTATTAAACAAATTACAAAACAGTTTACAAAAAAAACATTGACAGCTGTACACAAAAGACAGCAATTTTACAAGGGAGAGGAGCAGCAAAGCCAGGCCCCAAATCCTACCATTCAACCATTTTACAGGGAGAGGAGGACAAACCTCAAATCCCAGTTCAACATATGACAAGACAGGGACAATGACATTTGTACATTAGACAATACCATTACATACAAAAGTGCAGACAATACAGACCCAACAAGCTCCCACCTCCGGGGGGGATTTATGCGTCTTCCCCTCCCCGCCTGCCTCGGTCGTCATGGAGCCCGGGGTCCCTCCCCCCAGCCTTTCCCGGAATACGATTGGCTGGGGGAAAACAGGGTGCGTGGCCAGGGTGGGGAGGGTCAGCCACATCACTTCCTGCCCCGCCCCTGGTTTAACAGGTGACGGTGGGCGGGGCAGGGGCCCAGTTCCCTCTCCGGAGCCCGGAGACACGGCCGCCGCAGGAGGCAGGGCAGCGGCGGCTCCCCCCAGGTTAGTGCCAGGGTGTGGCTGGGCGGGGCAGGGCTCGGGCGCCCCCAGGCCAGGTGTCACGGCACCAGGGGCAGGCGTCGAAGCCCCAGGGGTTTTTCCATCAGAGTGGGTGTGTGGTCAGTGGGGTTAGGATCGGGTACGGGTTTGGGGGTCAGGGTTCCCACGCCGGGGCGACGCTGGCATGGCCGCAGGGGCATTGTCGTGCCGGGGCGGGGCAGGTCGTGGGCTAGGTGTCGGGGAAGGGGATAGGGTAGTCTCCCCATGGGCGGGCTTGACGCGTCGCGTCTTCTTCTGCGCCTTCTGGCCGGCCGGACGCTCACCCCCCTCCCTGCCAGAGGCTGGCGCATCGGAAGCCTCCGGTGTCGGGGCTGGAGGTGTTGACTTCGGGGGAGGGGGAGTGGGTGTGGTGGCACCATCATCAGCCATTGGCGCGGGCTGGGCAGCCTTCTGGGTGGGGCAGTTTTTCCTTATGTGCCCCACCTCACGGCACAGGTGGCACCGCACACCGTCCGCCGTCCAGAAGGCGCGGTAGGGTGCTCCCTCGTGGAGGACGGTGAAACTGCCCTCGGTGACCTCCTCCCGGGCCAGGCAAATAAATACCTGGCATCGGAAGGAGTATATGTGTCTGAGGGCAGGGTCCTTAAGACCGAGCAGGAGCCGTTGGACCCCTGACCGGATCTCCCCCAACGTGGTGAGGTGGGGGAGAAGGAGTTCACTCGAAATGAAGGGCGGGACGTTAGAGATCGTGACCCTCTGGGCCGTAACCTCCAGAGGGTCGACGGGCAAATGTGTCCCGCGCACAGTGAGCCCCCTCTCCACGGCCAGGTGGACCGCCTGCTCGGTCTTCAGGAAAAATACGGCCTTCCCGTACATCCGGGCCGCAGCGACGATGGCCAGTGGGCCGACCACACTGGCCATGGCCTTGCTGCAGGCCTTGATGGTCATGTTGGGGTGGGGATAGGCC
>NW_025205780.1:4411-10904 GCF_004010195.1 Chiloscyllium plagiosum | reverse complement strand
GGGAGGGAACTACTTAGCACTGAAGGTTCACGAGCGGATCTGTGTTGGTACTGTAGAGGCAAAACAATGAGTCCCTCCCTACCTCCAGATTGGAGAGGGATATGTGCAATCGTACAATTGGCAATCCCATTCACCTAGGCATTTGAAAAGGAGAAGATAGCCACAAAAAGGGGGAGGAGCAAAAAATCATTATCAGACACCTCTTTTAATCACACCAGGGAACTCAGCAGGATGGCCATTTTACTACAAAACCATTTTCCATCCTTGATAGCTGTGCTACAGCTGTTCTCACCCAGCAACATGGCTCCTCTTGGCACCCTTTTGCCTATTATTCCAGTCAGCTTATCCCTGTTGCTCAGGGTATGCTTTCCTGCACCCAGATTCTCCCTGTCATCCATACTATGGTAGTGGTTGCCTCGAATCTAACTTTACATCAAAATGTGAAAGTCTGTATCTCGCATTCTGCGCTATCCTTGCTTACCTCTAAACATACTCATCATCTCACTGCGGTTTGTCGAAATCGTTATGAGATTTCATTGCTTCACAATTGGCTTTTCTCCTTCAAATACTACTCCAACACTAACACAGCTACATTCCTGCAGGAAGAACCTCTTGAATTGCCTGATCCTCCTCATGACTGTTTTCTCATAAATTACCTTGTTACAAAATCTTATGGATCAGGCTCTTGTGAACCTTGACCTTACACTAAAGGTCGATGGTTCTTCTTCTACCTCTCCAGAGGGCAAACGCATGTCAAGATATGCAATTGTCAATTTGTCCCATACAATAGAAGCTTATTCTGTGGACCCACCATGCTCCGCTCAACAAGCGGAGCTCCTTGCTCTCACCTGCATACTTGCTGAACGAAAGCCAGCTAATATTTATACTGACTCCAGCTGTGTCTTTGGATGTACCCATGATTTTGGGTAAGCCTGGCCGCAACGTGGCTTCCTTATCTCATCAGGAACCCGTATCCTCAGTGCTGCTCATGTTGGCAGTATCCACAGTGCTATTCAACCTCCCTCTCAATTGGCAATTATCAAACATTCTGTTCACTCCTCTGATGCTTCCATTGTCACGAAAGACAACAATGTCGTTGATGCAGCTGCCAAGAAAACAGCTGTTAAGCAAAAATACATGGTTACTCAAATGACGAATAGAAAACCAAAGGGAGACTCTCCTATTTCCTTTTATGACAAACTGACCATGCCTGATCTATGGCAAAAGCGGACCCATCAGGGGAACGCCTTTGATGAGGACAAACAAAGATGAATGAACCATGGTTATTATGTAAATAGTTACAATAAGCTTTGTGTTACACTAGTAGGGCAGACATATTCCGCTCGACTCACTTCTGCCTATTTTAGTTGATTATGTTCATACGCATACACATGTAGGTAAGGAGGGAATGGTGGGCACAATTGTCCAGACTTGGTGGAATTCCCACCTGCAAGGAAAAGCAAAACAAGCAGCTGCAAATTGCCTAATTTGTAAAAAGCATCATCCCGTGAAAGGAGTAAAGTGTCCACCAGGTGAAACTCCCTTGCTCAGTACACCTTTTGAGACTGTCCAGCTTGATTTTATAGACTAACCTACATGCCACTTTAACGAGTATTGCTTAGTGATATTCAATGTATTTAGTAAATGGATTGAAGTTTATCCCTGCACTGACTGCACAGCAACAACTGCTTGGAAAATTATACCAACGGAAATCATATCCAGATTTGGAACACCAGTAACGATCTCTTCCCATAATGGTCCCCACTTCTGTGCGGAGCTAAACAAGGCACTAAGGAAGAGTTTGAATATGAGGGAATCAAAAATTCCATTGTGCCAACCAAGCCCAAGCAGCAGGGATTGTAGAAAAAGCCAATAGTACCCTAAAAGGTCAGCTAAGCAACTTGGTAGAAGAAAAGGGCCTTATTTGGCTGCAAGTACTCCCAATTGCCCTTGTTAACATGAGAACCTTGACACAGAACAAGACGGGATTCTCGGCAGCTGACGTGATGCTTGGAAAGCCGCTGAGGACTTCCTGTTCTGCACCATTAACTGCCCAACACCATGTTGATGTGCATGGCATGGCAGAAGAGATGCATGGCTACCTGGTTAGGCTAACCAAAGCATTGCAGTCTTATCAACAGTTCAAAGAAGCCTTTCGAGTACCAGGGAATGAGGAAGAAAGGGCTCCAACATTTAAAGACATTAACCCTGGTGACTACGTACTGTTGAAAGAGAGACTTTGATCGTGAAAAGTTGGATCCCCGCTGGAAAGGTCCTTATCAAGTTCATTTGACAACTGAAACTGCAGTGAAGGTAGAAGGACGTTCAACATGGGTGTACAATCATGGGCGGCATTGTGGATCAGTGGTTCGCACCGTTGCCTCACAGCAACAGGGTCCCAGGTTCGATTCCATGCTCAGGCAACTGTCCGTGTGGAGTTTGCAAATTCTGTCCGTATCTGCGTGTGTTTCCTCCAGGTTCTGGTTTCCTTCCACATTCCAAAGATGTTTAGGTCTGGTGAATTGGCCATGGCAAATTACCAGTTGCATTAGTCAGAGGGAAATGGATCTGGGTGGGTTATTCTTCGGAGGGTCGGTGTTGACTAGTTGGGCCAAAGGGTCTATTTCCACACTGCAGGGAATCCAATCTAATCAAAGGGTATTGCAAGTTTGTATCCCCCTCACAGTCTTAGTGGTGGTACTGATAACAGGCATCCAATGAAAACCCAAACCAAGTAACCAACGCATCTGTGATATCTCAAACTGGCTAGAACCCCAATATGACTGTATAAATGAAACCTGTAGTAATACCATTGGAAGTCATGAATGCAGCTGCCGATGTGAATCTCATTTAAACAATTCATATTGCATATCCAAAATTCACTCTCATCCTTAATGTCATCCACATCCGTTCTATCTACCAAAAACTGTTACTTTGGAATATTTGTCTGTTTCCCTCTCAAATTGAACCACACAAATTGCAGTATTAAGCACATAGTACCGAAATCACCAAATCCAAAGGCACCTATTGCCATAAAACTGACAACCTGTACCTTCTCAACGGAATCCTTTCTTCTGAAGTACCACCACTGATTGAAATACCTTTACTTATTTCCTGTAATCAGTAGCTGCTGTAATGAACAAGACATGCTGCAAAGGTGAAGACACAAAAAATACTATGCCCTGCCAATTCTCCTTCTGTTGCTAATAGTTTCTTTATCTAAGATAAACTCCCGATTCATATGTTATCTGCTCATTCTTCTATCATTCTGATGTACAGATTATAAATAGGACTCATCCAATTAGGGCAATCCCTCATTTGTGATGGAAAAACACATTCAGTTTAGTACACTTGGACAACAAGACGTTTGGTTCTCTTGCTCTGAGTGGACTCGTCATTCACTCACAGAAGTGCAATCTTGGAACTCCTTTTATCCTTGTGAAAACAAAGCCTACCCATATTTTCCCAATGACATTGTGCCCGATTACACACCATCCACCATGCAATACCTGAAGTAGATGATGAATGGAACGCCCACCAACATGTGAATCAGTACAGGACAAAAAGTAGAGGAAAAACAAAACGAGACTTACTTAAGTGCTTCCATCAACAAACCTGGTGGTCCAAGTTGCTGGGAGGTCTTATTCCTGACTTGGGTGTTGATATAGCCCCATATCAAATAAGTGACCTTGTGTATGACATGGAAAACTTGGCAACTCAACTACGCACGCTTTAAAGCTGGTGAACAAAGAGTTACAGGAGACCGAATGATGACTTTTCAGAATCGGCTCATGCTGGATTTCCTCCTTGCTAAAGTAGGAGGCACTTGTTCAGTCAGTGGCCCGCAATGTTGCACCCACATCGATGATTCTTGAAAGGCATTTGGGAGGATACCGATGTTATCAACAAAATGAATCAAGATGCAGGGAATAAAGTTGTCGCACTATCGCCCAATTCAGGTTGATGGAGTGTTACTTGTTAGTTATGGTCACTGTGTGGACGGATCGTGTAGGACGTATTGATAGTCCTTAGTCTCATCCTAGGAATATACATTGCCATCTGCTACTGCATGAAATGAACTGTACATTGCTTTTCAACTAGGCCAAAGAGGAATCTGGTTAATTTACCCTTGTCTACCACTGTACGTCCATTCCTGAACTTTCATGCTGAAATCCAATATCTTTCAGACTCTGCTCCTCCGGATGATGACTCAGCAGACGAGGTACTTGACTTATTGAGACTACAAATCGCCTAAATGTTCCAATTATATTTGTATAGGCTGTGTAGTTGTCATAAAATGACAAAAGGAGGGATTGAAAAGGTGTACAGCCTTAAAATGTGCCCTTAAACATTTTGAGTGAAATGTAATTTTGAGTGGTTGAACACATTTGCTGCACACTAGATTAGATTACCTTGCTAAAGTAGGAGGCACTTGTTCAGTCAGTGGCCCGCAATGTTGCACCCACATCGATGATTCTTGAAAGACATTTTGGAGGACACCGATGTTATCAACAAAATGAATCAAGATGCAGGGAATAAAGTTGTCGCACTATCGCCCAATTCAGGTTGATGGAGTGTTACTTGTTACTTATGGTCACTGTGTGGACGGATCGTGTAGGACGTATTGATAGTCCTTAGTCTCATCCTAGGAATATACATTGCCATCTGCTAATGCATGAAATGAACTGTACATTGCTTTTCAACTAGGCCAAAGAGGAATCTGGTTAATTTACCCTTGTCTACCACTGTACCTCCATTCCTGAACTTTCACGCTGAAATCCAATATCTTTCAGACTCTGCTCCTCCGGATGATGACTCAGCAGACGAGGTACTTGACTTATTGAGACTACAAATCGCCTAAATGTTCCAATTATATTTGTATAAGCTGTGTAGTTGTCATAAAATGACAAAAGGAGGGATTGAAAAGGTCTACAGCCTTAAAATGTGCCCTTAAACATTTAGAGTGAAATGTAATTTTGAGTGGTTGAACACATTTGCTGCACACTAGAAAATAGAGAGGCAGGGAGGGTAAGGCAATTAAGAACATTTGCCTTAGCATCAGTCAATCCGTATCAACAGTACACTGAGTGATAACATTCACAGCTATTCCAATGTGAATTTAATGAGGGTTTGATTCTGACTTCGAAACGAAACTCCACCAAATAACTTCTCTCCTGAATTACTGTCCTTCACTGTTAGCCGTCTAAGTAAGAACATGCAGTGCTTTCGTAAACCTTTGTAAAAAGCTAGGTAAAGACAATGACTGCAGATGCTGGAAACCAGATTCTGGATTAGTGGTGCTTGAAGAGCACAATAGTTCAGGCAAGCATCCAAGGAGCTTCGAAATCGACGTTTCGGGCAAAAGCCCTTCATCAGGAATAAAGGCAGTGAGCTTGGAGCGTGAAGAGATACGCTAGAGGAGGGTGGGGTGGGGAGAAAGTCGCATAGAGTACAATGGGTGAGTGGTGGAGGGGAGGAACGTGATAGGTAAGGGAGGAGCGGGTGGAGTGGATAGGTGCAAAAGGAGATAGGCAGGTAGGACAAGTCCGGACAAGTCATAGGGACGGTGCTGAGCTGGAAATTTAGAAGTAGGGTGAGGTGGGGGAAGGGGAAATGAAGTCCACATTGATGCCCTGGGGTTGAATTGTCCCGAGGCGGAAGATGTAGCGTTCTTCCTCCAGGCGTCTGGTGGTGAGGGAGCGGCGGTGAAGGAGGCCCAGGACCTCCATGTCCTCGGCAGAGTGGGAGGGGGAGTTGAAATGTTGGGCCACGGGGCGGTTGATTGATTGGTGCGGGTGTCCCGGAGATATTCCCTAAATCCCTCTGCTAGGAGGCGACCAGTCTCCCCAATGTAGAGGAGACCGCATCAGGAGCAACGGATTCAATAAATGATATTAGTGGATGTGCAAGTAAAACTTTGATGGATGTGGAAGGCTCCTTTAGGGCCTTGGATAGAGGTGAGGGAGGAGATGTGTGCGCAGGTTTTACAGTTCCTGCGGTGGCAGGGGAAAGTGCCAGGATGGGAGGGTGTGTCGTAGGAGGGCGTCGACCTGACCAGTTAGTCACGGAGGGAACGATCTTTGCGGAAGGCGGAAAGGGGTGGGGAGGGAAATATATCCCTGGTGGTGGGGTCTGTTTGGAGGTGGCGGAAATGTCGGCGGATGATTTGGTTTATGCGAAGGTTGGTAGGGTGGAAGGTGAGCACCAGGGGTGTTCTGTCCTTGTTGCGGTTGGAGGGGTGGGGTCTGAGGGCGGAGGTGCGGGATGTGGATGAGATGCGTTGGAGGGCATCTTTAACCACGTGGGAAGGGAAATTGCGGTCTCTAAAGAAGGAGGCCATCTGGTGTGTTCTATGGTGGAACCGCTCCTCCTGGGAGCAGATACGGCGGAGGCGGAGGAATTGGGAATACGCCCCCCACAGACCCCACTGTCACTATCCCCACCCCCCAGAACCCTGAGGGGAACACTACCCCTGCTCATGACTCTACCCCCA
>NW_025205780.1:0-4301 GCF_004010195.1 Chiloscyllium plagiosum | reverse complement strand
GTGCCCATGGCTACCCCTTTGGTCTGGAGGAAGTGGGAGGATTCAAAGGAGAATTTGTTAAGGGTGTGGACTAGTTCGGCCAAACGAATGAGAGTGTTGGTGGAGGGGTACTGTTGGGGACGTCTGGAGAGGAAAAAACGGAGGGCTCGGCGGCCCTGGTCATGGCGGATGGAGGTGTAGAGGGATTGGATATCCATGGTGAAGATGAGGCGTTGGGGGCCGGGGAAACGGAAGTCTTGGAGGAGGTGGAGGGCGTAGGTGGTGTCTCGAACGTATGTGGGGAGTTCTTGGACTAGGGGTATAGAACAGTGTCGAGGTAGGTAGAGTGGAGTTCAGTGGGGCAGGAGCATGCTGAGACAATGGGTCGGTCAGGGTGGTCAGGCTTATGGATCTTGGGAATGAGGTAGAACCGGGCAGTGCGATGTTCCCGGACTATGAGGTTGGAAACTGTGAGTGGGAGATCTCCTGAGGTGATGAGGTTCTGTATGGTCTGGGAGATGATGGTTTGGTGATGGGGGAGGTGGGGTCATGGTCGAGGGGGCAGTAAGAAGAGGCGTCCTCGAGTTGACGTTTGGCTTCAGCGGTGTAGAGGTCAGTGCGCCAGACTACCACTGTGCCCCTTTATCCGCTGGCTTGATGTTGAGGTTGGGATTGGAGCAGAAGAATTGGAGGGCTGCGCGTTGTGAGAGTGAGGGAGGGAGGTCGACAGGTTGAGGCGGTTAATGTCCCGGCAGCAGTTGGAAATGAAGAGGTCGAGGGTAGGTAATAGGCCAGTGCGGTGTGTCCAGATGGATGCAATGTGTTGGAGGTGGGCGAAGAGGTCCTCGGAAGGTGGGCGGGAGTCCTGATTGTGAAAGTAAGCTCGGAGGCGGTGGCGACGGAAGAATTGATCTACGTCACGGCATGTATTATATTCATTGATGCGTGGACGGAGGGGGATGAAGGTGAGTCCTTTGCTGAGGACTGATCGTTCGTCCTCAGTGAGGGGGAGGTCTGTGGGGAAGGTGAAAACTCGGCAGGGCTGGGAGCTGGGTTCTGGTTTGGGTGTAGAGCCTGGAGTGGGGGCGGAATCTGTAACTGGAGTGGGTGTGATAGTGGGTGGAATGGGGGTGGAGTCATGAGCGGGGTAGTGTTCCTGTCGGGGTTCTGTACTCAGTTAGTATAACTTATTGGTATCAGTGTTATGATATAACAATGATGCTATTGGTAAGGAAAGGGGATGACTAAAATTAAACTAGACTGTCTGTGAGAGGCTTTTTCTTATTCCAGGCTAGTAAAAGGTACTTCGGAAGGAATCTGGAGAGGCTGACAGGTCGAGTCCACAAAGGATTCCCTGGGCTATCTCAAATCTGTACTTTATCAACTGGGGTTTCGAAAATACAATCGCAATCAGGGAGAATATCCATTTCTTGTCTCTCAGTTCCACTCAAATAACTTCCCTGGACATATTTCCAGTAATAACCTCCCTACTCCCCCTCCTCTTCCCTCCACCCCAACAAACACCTTTCTATCCTTCATATACCATTGGTATCCTGGAACATTAAGCTGCTAGTCCTGTCCACCCCTAAGCCATGTTTCTGTAATTACTATGATATCCCAGTCCTGTTTCTAACCATGCCCTGAGTTCATCTGCCTTCCCTTGCATTTAAATACATGCAGGTTAACTTATCAGTCCTACCTCACTCACTGCTTTGTTCCTGCCTATCCTGACTGTTTGACTTACACCTTTACCAAACTGTACCTGTCTCAGATAGACAGATCTCTATCCCCCGGGTCCCAACCCCACACATTACTAGTTTAAAACCTCACAAGAGGCTCTAACAAACCCCCCTGCCAGTATATTAGTCTCCTTACAATTCAGGTGCAATTCATCCTTCTTTCCATGTCACTCCTACCCCCGAAGAGATCCAAATGATCCAAAAATTTGAAGCCTTCTCTCCTGCACCAGTTCCTCAGCCACAGTTAATCTGCTCTTTCGTCCTATCCCTCCTCTCACCGGGAGTAATCCAGATATTATTACCATTGGCGTCCTCCTTTTTGAATTCCTGCCTAACTTTCTATATCCTGCCTTCAGAATACGATCCTTATTCATTCCTATGTCATTATTTCCAACATGTACAATGTCCTCCTGCTGGTCCAATTTCCTTTTGAGAATATTCTGCACTCGGATATCTTTGATCCTGGCATCAGGGAGATAATATCAAGTTCAACAATTTTTCGCGGCTCAATACCTTCTGCAGTGTCCTTTCCCCACAGCCCAGGTGTTTGGTCATGACATGGGCTGCTTCAGGCACAGCCAGCCCTATGATCATCTTTCCTTTCTCCCTGCCTCAAAGTGATCCAGCTCTGTCTCTGTCTGACTGCTCTTCTCTCTTTTCCTGAGCTCCACCTCCACATAGTGCAGGAGGGACAGCCCTCACACCGCTATCTATAACTTTTCAAGTTACTATCAATTTTGTTGAAGGAACACTAAAGGAAAATTACCTCTGCTTTATCGCCACACAGATCCTGCCAACCCTGCCACCGAGTTTCTCCAGCGATTTCTCTTTCTGTCCACATTCACCTACAAACAACGTTCCCTGGGTGGGCCCTCATTTCTTATTAGCTACAACCATGTGATTGACAGACTCTTTGATCAATCGAAACTGGGTGTCGAGCTGAGGCCTGCACTGAGGGCTCACACGTAGTGTCGAGACACGGCCATTTAACCGACTCTACGCGAGTTCCCGGGAGGCCGGGGGTGGTGGTGTGAGGCGTGGCGGTTAGCAGCTTCTGATTGCATCATCGGTTAAATTGGTAACCGCGAGTCGGACCATGGCGCTATCTCCGTGGGGTTTCCGCTGGAACAGAGTGAGACGGTTTTATTAAAATCCTTCTAGTGAGGTTGAAAAAATGCTTTCGATGTGAGTCAACAAACTGTTAACGTATAGGTGTGCTGAGGAGGAAGTCACGTATGTTTGACCTGGGGAAGGGCAGAGTAAATGGAAGTAAAACAAATGAGAAATAAATCACACAGCGTGGAAACAGGCCCTTTGACCCAACCCGATTCGGACTAACTGGACTTCCTAAACTGATCCAGTCTCATTTGACTGTTTTTGGCCCATATCCCTCCAAACATTTTCTGTGAATTTCCCCGTCCAAATGATGTTGGCACTCGGGGTGAACAGGAAACCAGAACAGGACGTGACACACCCGAGGATTCTGAGTGAAGTGAGAGGAGAAACTATGGGGCCACTTGCCCAAACATTATAATCTCCCCTGGACTGGGAGGAGGGGTCAGGAGACTGGAGGATTGACATTAAATTCTCCCCTGGGCTGGGAGGAGGTGCCAGAAGACGGGAGGATTGACATTACTGTCTCCCCTAGACTAGGAGGAGATGTCAGGAGACTGGAGGTTTGACATCACAGTCTCCCCTGGACTGAGATGAGGTGTCAGCGGACTGTGGGGTTGACATTATCGTCTTACCTGGAATGAGAGGAGGTGTCAGGGGACTGGAGGATTGACATTGCAGTCTCCCCTGGACTGGGAGGAAGTGTCAGGAGTTTGGACGATTAATATTACAGTCTCCCCCCAGACTGGGTAGAGGATAATTATTACAGTTTCCTCTGTTCTCGGGAGGAAGTAACAGGAGACTGGAGGATTGACAATGTTATGGCTTTGTTCCAAAAAGAATTGTCATGATGTATGTTTGGTGTTGGCAAATTCATAACTCACACTACACCAGGTTATAGTCCAAAAGTTTTATTTTAAATCACAAGTTCCTTCGTCAGGTAATTGTTGAATGAAGAATAACAACACATTAATCTTCAGAATTTTGAGTGCGCTAGCTAAATCAAAAGGGTTTCATAGATAAACAGTTAAAAAAGTTAAAAAAGTGTTAAAATCCGTTTTCCCCTGGATAAATGTTATGAGGTAACGCCACAAACTTTACAAGGTATTTAGGAAATGATGACAAGGTGAATGTAAGAACAGTTATCTGGTATCAAGCTTTGCAGTCAAATGTCAACAGATCACTCAGTTTCAAAATACAGTTGCACGGATCATATTGTGTCATCACATTTGATTGCAAATATGGCTCCATTGTCATGCACAGTAGTGGCAACTGACCAGTCACAGTTTATTTGGTGTTTCTGAGCTCTTAACTGATAATTGCTTCTGCAAGATAAATGAACGAATTTACACAATTGTATAATTGTTTCAGCCAAGAGCTGAGTTAGCTAGAACGTGCCTGCAATCAATGGAAGATGTTGCAGACAAATAGATAAGGAGCAAACAAACACTGATAGTACTACTTCTGGAT